>NW_023615916.1:0-40001 GCF_013339695.2 Rhipicephalus sanguineus | reverse complement strand
TTTAGCGTCATAATAGGAAACTTTTGACGTTGCAGTGTGTTCCTTGGACAATAAACAGCGTTTTCAAAGAATCTTGCATTAGTATTTACAATAGACACCTTACGGATGTTTAAGGGGTATGCTGCAACAAATGTGTTGCATCTTTGGCTGTTAGTACATCTTTTCCAATTCCCAGCAGACAAAAGTTACCACAATGACCAAAGCAGAGGAAAAGCTATTCACAGACCTTAATGCCAATAGAATTGTGTGCAGCCAGAGTGACACCCAAGGATGCATCTTTTCCAGTGACTTCACATATCCTTGCATATTCTGTAGCTGTCAGGCCAAGGCCACCTAGAAAAATGGCAAAACATCAGCAATCGGTGAAATATACAGCAATTCTGGACTGAAAATGTGTTACTGGAATCTGAAAAGTGCAGAAAGCTTAAAAAGGCATTGATCGACAGATACGTAATTATTTGGGCCATTCAAAAATATCGGTGCCAACAGCATGGGCTTGCAATATTTTTCAACATGCAAGTGACAAGTAAGAGCACACATTAGCTTCAGGAGTCTACCACTGTATGTAAACACAAATCGCACATAACATCAAGTACATGAATTGATTAAAAATGAGGTAAGCCTACAAAGCCCAAAATAAACACACATGCATTATTAAACAATATGCTCATAATGATACTCCTAATAAACCAACTCTGGTTATCATAACAATACGCTGCTACCACTAATGTCTTTTGAAACATGAACAAGTCTGAGCATTGTCCATATGATGCTGAAACACTGTGCCATACATATTCTTGTCCTAAAATAATCTATATACATAACAACAGCAAGTGGAACACATTTCTCGAAGCCTGTTGCCAGCTTCGAGTGGCAGTAACTGTTGTGTTGGGTTACAAAGTCTCAAAGCTGTGCTGCATCTTTGAAGACATACTAGTGGAGTTCTTTAGCTTTCACTGACTGCAGTTTTTTTAGCATGCACTGAAATCTAAACATACAAGTATTCTTGACATCGAGGTGTGTGGCCAACACAGTTTGGTTTTATTTTAACGCCTCCCACATAGGTGGCGGAATGCAGTAGTCACTATGTGTATATTTTAGCATCTAGCTGACAAATGTATGCTATTAATGTGCAAATATTGTGGAAATATGTCCTATCCACTAAGAATAAACATGCAGTGTCTTTGCTTCCATGCAAAAGCTGTCATAGCTGTCATGTGGGATATGACGTAAACTTTATTTACTTGCACAAATGATATTAGTACACGCAAAATATTCAGATGAATGCTGGTACATTCTGCCTAGCTTTTTTTTCTTGTTGAAAAGTATGGTGAACCTGGCCTACCTGGATTAAAAGAAGTCAACAATGAGGTAAACATGATACAATTCCTAAAAGCAAGATGCTGCACCTTACCATATTCTGTTGGAACTTGTAATCCAAACAGTCCTAGAGCCTTTAAGCCATCCAGAATTTCCTTCGGTATGTTCTTTTCCCTGTCTATTTTGGCAGTGTCCACTGAAAGAGCAGAGTTTTGGTTTTGGTCAGGAATATTAGGCCTGGCTACGCACATGAAAGAATGGAGCTCACCATTCTCATCGTAGAACCTCCGGATGGCCTCTACCATAGCTTCGAGCTCCTCAAGCTTCTCGTTTGTTAGCACCTCTGGGTACGCTAGCATGGCCTGCAAGTTCAAAATTGAGGACCATGTCACAGAGCTGAACCCTATGCTTAAACATCAACATTATGCTGCAGGCCAATTGTTTTATCACGTCTTCGCGAACTTTACAACAACACATCGGTGTTTGATGTAGCTGCTTGTCCAGCTGTCAGGTGTCTTCCTGTACCATGATCCTCAAAACTAAACAAAGCTGCCATTATGTAGCGTTATAATTGACAGCGCTAAGACAGGAACAAAAGAAAACAACACCTGCCCATCTCAGCGCTATAATTACACTACACGTCAACAACAAACTCAACTCGCGTCATTGCCACTGAGCAATGTGGCAATGAGCAATGAGCAATGAGCAAGAAGCGGTCTGCTCGGCCGTTTCTTCTTCCCCGTAATGCGCTATACCAGTTCAAGTACGACGAACCAACTCGCCCAATCTTCAACACTTGTGGACCCCATAAAACTTAACCATGGAAACTGGTGCAACAAAGTTTCAAGATCTTATACAAAAGGTCAGCTTTAAAAATGGTGGCTTCTTTTTTTGTGTGTACATATCACAAAGGTCTGGTAACGTCTTAGTATTCAATCATTTTGTTTGAAAGAGATGTTTCTAGCTTGTTTCTTTTTGTCATTGTTGCCATTACCGTTATGCCCCCTGTTTTCCATTATCTTTTCGTCGCACGTTTGTTTCACTAAGCCCTTTCTTGCAATCTATTTATTTGTGTGGGTGTATTATGAATATTAATGAATAAAGAGCTAGACACCATTGAATTTCACTGACAACAAGCTAAGCAGGCCTTTCTTTGGGGGGGCGGGGGGGGAGGTGGAGGAAAGGATTTGCAGCAAGACACATGGGGCATAAGAAATACATCAGAATCAGAATTTTCTTATTAAAAATTGGGCAATATTACAGTTATTTAGTATACAGAAGGTATACACATATATAAGTTCATAATTCTGTGTCGTCCAGGAACTGCCACTCTCTCTTTCCAAACTTACTGTCTGTTATCCAACAGCTGCAGTACTAAGGTGCATCTGGAATAAGTTCAGCCTCTCCTAAAATCTTAACTCTGATAGCCTGTGTTCCAGGATGCAGCTGGGTTTCAGCAGATGTTAAGCATTCGATGTTGCTCAGAATGATAGAACGTTGAGCTGCATCCCAAACTTTTATTTTTTCTAATGCGATGTCGCTCACTTGCAGCAATGTGTAAAGGTATAAAAAAAGCTTGTTTTATCTGTAATGCTCAACGTGCAATAAGCCTTAGACTACTCTTTGAAATGTTCAGTGGAGTGAACATTCGCAGGTGTGAGCAGGCAATAAGTTTTTGAAGGGTAATAAAAGCATGAGCCATACACGTTTTTAGAAGTTGTGTCTCCCAGTGGTGAGGTGGAAAGACGGTTTTCTTCCCCTCCTGCTGTCTATGTGCACACAGGCCCTGTTCTCCACTAAAACAACCTGTAATTTACTCGCTACTGGTTTCGTTAGAATTCTCGCCAACTGAAATTTTGGCTAGTACCATTATATTATGTGCCAGGCTATCCTTGAAGAAAGCAAGATAATATCAGTGCCATTAAGTAAGCATTAGAAGATGAACAATGAAGAAGATGCACTCAGTCACTGTTATTACAAGTGATAGAAGAGCCAATGCTGACGTTAGGAAAGAAGGTGACATTTAACGGCTCTGTTTTCTTTGCTAGACACAATATTAATCAGAACTAACAGACAATAATGCCAAGGAAAGTATAGGGGGTGTTACGTGATGCCAACAGGCAGAACAAGAGTGTTCCACGCTCGCCACCATGGCTGCGATCAGCGCTGACTAACACTCGTAGGTTTAAATGCACATATATACCCTAAAAAGTGGACGAGAGGATGACCGCTGCCGTAGCTCAGTGGTAGAGCATCGGACTCGTTATTTGAAGGTCGCAGGTTCGGTCCCTGCCAGCGGCAAGTTATCTTTTCATCCACTTTCTTTCTTCACATTTATATCCTAATTACACGAAATAACACCCCCTATACTTTCCTTGGCATTATTATCTGTTCTGATTAATGCTGATGGTAGTTAGTTACAAGAAAACACACTCACAAACAGGACAAGTGCACTTATCCTGTTCATGTATGTGTTTTCTTTGCATTTTTTTTGTGTTTCAGTAGCATGGTGCAATTAGTAATTACACAACGAAAACTTAATTCAGAACTGCCTCTGAAACTGAGAAGGTGACGTACTAGAACAACAAAAAGGTTGCGGAAGCCAGCTCTATCTAGTTCACAGGTTTTGAGAGAGCATTAGCCAATTATGGCAGATGCTGGTGCAATTGAATTTCTCCAGTATCAGTACTCTCCGCTGCTGTAGCACTGGCAAAGTGGCTGAGGGGTAGGATCCTGAACTGTCATGATCCTGAACTGTCATATCAGTTGTACATAAATGCGGGGCCCATAGCATAACAATAATATTTTTTTTTCTTTGAATTTTTCCCACAAAGATAACAGTTAAATCTTGTTATGATACAGCTTTGTCAGGCACAATGACAAAGATCCTATAGCCATTTCATTTTCTCAGCTTATCACACTGTCACAAAACGGGATGAAAATGGGGCAAGCATCTGTGCAAACTATGCACACGTAGTAGAGTTCAACAACCTATTTCCTGTAACATGTCACACACTCGATTTCCATCATATCCTTTTTCTTTTTTTGTTTCAGTCAGTCCTCTTCATTATTTTTCTTTTACTATCATCGTTTTTCCGGATCTATATTAAAGGTTGAATAACCGTGACCCCCAAAAGAAATGTACAGAAACATCTGTAGCACAAAATTAAATGCTCAGTGCTATGAAGCTGACTGCTTTTCCTAGCAGCCTGCAGCCACACAGCACACCTTCACTGAGAAGTTATTTCCCGTTCAAAGTTACTGCACAATATCATAACCTAGAGGAAGGTTGGTAAGGTACAGGCAAATTACTGTGACTCGCTCATAGTATCACACTGTGCCCTCCAGTGAAGTGAATTTTTGTAAAGTCAATAACAACTTGTTTTAGAGGATTTCAGAGTGGCTCTAGATAAAATTATGTAAAAACATAAAACCAGCTAACTTCAAAAGTGTGGCATACTGGGTTTGTTGGTATGTTAAGATTACCGACTGGTACCGCAGTGTTAAGCAAAAGGGCGGACAAAGTGACAAATGAAGGCGCCTTTGTCACTTGGTCCAGTCATCTTTTGCTTAGCATTATAGTTCTTAGCAGTAAACAGCTAACTTTGTTTCAGCTTAGTAACCTTTAAAGTACAGTGGTTAGACGTATGCTCTCACAGGGTAGTTACCAGATCTTGAGTGATGCACCATGCCCATTAGGTATACAAAAATTTATACGTCAACAGCACTCACAAACTGTCTTAAATGAAACAAAACAATAATAGAGAACTGAACAAAACAAAAAAAAAACACATATACAAAGCGCGAGGAAATGCTCCCCAATTAATTTTCATCTTGCAGTTACTCTCGACATAGCAAAACGTAAGTTCAATTTTGTCACAACTTTTCAGTAATGCTATAATTTTGCTTTCATACATTGTGGACCATCTATAATTCTTGGCTAATAACCCTACAGTAGGTGGTAGCAATATCTTTCAAAGCTAACAAGAATGATGGCAGGATGCCATTTGCAGATGATAACCTCACGAGAGCTTGCAAAAGACCAGCATAATTGTGCAGCTTAAACTCAGCATTTGCCCATATCTATGACATTGAGCTGGGTTGATTGTAGTACTTGCGCGAAAACAAATGGGGACGAAGAAAGGAGACACATGGACTAGCGCAATCTAACAACTGATCCGGGATGAAAATGAAAGAGCACAACCCCGTTTGTTTTCGCGCAAGTACTACAATGAATTCGTTCCAACTAGGCCGGCTAGCAGTTTTGCTTGAGCTGGGTTGGTTGAATTTCTGGTTAAGTGATGAATTTTTAATGCTTCAGAAGAAAAATAAAATATTCAGAATGAGAAGAAAAGCCAACAGGACAGGAAGAACACTGGTCGTCAACCGATTGCTACACATGGAAAATATTTCGCCGCTGCAGCCCAACCTGTGCCCGTACATGCACAAATAATCTGCAGGTCCAATCCTTTGTATACAGGTCAGCAGAATCTGGTCCCTTCGCATACAACGCACTGTAAGTGACATGCCAGTGCGCAGCTTTATTTCTCAGTACACCTGTACTGAACTGATATGAGAAAGTGCAAAATACAAAAATGCAAATTGAGTCAGGATGCCTACAACATCAAAAAAAGCCTGATAAATGTATTTGCACTTCCTCTATCTCACTGCAATGAAAGAGCGCAACCAAATGCGTCAAAAACTTGTGCAATATACATCCGTGACAAATGGTTTCGTGCACGAGCCATGATTCTGGGTAATTAGCCTGCCACCACATGACATGTGCAAGTATGCAAAAAGGTTAGAAAAATATACTAGAGTGGAGATTACATCCTGGAAGTGAAGCCAGATCTCCACCATGTTACTACAGGCACGACAGAATGTTAGCTTAAAGGGAAGCAAAGGTAACGTTTCCCTCACAAGCCCTACGAGTTTAAGACGTGTAATTGTTTCAGACAGATATTGTTCAACATGTCTCTCTCAAAGCACTCGCAAATTTTATTAGAGATCAAGTTACGAATACTCATCTGGATAAATTACTTTCATTGGGGACAGCTGTCTCTCAATTTTATAATTAACCTAGCATTTACGTTAGCAGAACAAAAGCACTTCATCTCTGATGGGGCATCACATGAGAAGGCTACATTTTTTAGGTAATTAAGCAAGAGCAAATGCTGGCTTCACGTCTGCTGCTAAAAAGTTTCAAGAGCTTCCTCTCCAGGATTTAATTTTTAAGAACCCTTTGGGTGTACTCTTCAGGAGTAAAAATCAGTTCAATGCGTGCGTTCTCTTGTGTCGCTGTGAATTTTTCCTTTTTCTCCAAAGCGCTGAAAATGCATTTCAAAGGAACTGCGAACGCTGCCTTTTTTATCCTCCCCGATTATCGCTGCTGTTGCTAGCCATATCTGTCCGATTGCGGCATGGTTGCGACATATTGCATTCTGGTTGTGATTGACTTGGAGAACAATATTCCACGATTTGATTATACGAATCGGGTGGTACCTGTGGACCATCTTTGCGACCAGCCCACTAAGTCCACTGTAGATACGTGAACACGATATAAATAGTTAGACTGACAGCATGCGCACTTTCCTTGCACTCTACAAGGCTATTCGGTACATCACTTATCTCTGTTTATCCTCCACATCCGCCTAGCTATCAGCCTCCGCCTCTCATCCCTTTGGAAGCGGGTGCTCTATGGGCACCCGTTCTGCCCCTTTCCTTTTTCCTACTACAGGTCGAGCGGCACTGGCGAAATCTTACTTGCAAAGTTACGATGCAGGAAAGCCCTCCATCGCGTAGGAGGAAAACAAGATCACGATCGGCGGTGTTCATTGATTGCATCACTGCATCAATATGCGGAGCTGCCGAAAACACGTTTTCTGTCAGGATTCAATAAAGAACGCCTCAAAATAGTACACAGTATTGCGGCTGCATTTGATGAAATATGTGAATACTGCCTCGAGTGCGTAGCCTGCCGAGCGAGCGCGACCTTTTCGCATCACGGCGCGCGCGCTTCCATAACTTCTACGCAGGAAGAGAAGCACTCACCCTTTCCATCTTCCCTATAAACATATTCTTGACGAAAGGTTCTCGCTTGACTTTTCCCTGGGACAGATCGAGGGGACGCTCTTCGACCACCGGCACTCCCATGTGCGGCCCAGGAGCTGTTTCCGAAACGAAACGCCGCAGGAGAAGCACGACATCGTTCCGGCTCGGCGAAAACGTCCTACAACGCTTCAGGGTGTGTTTCAGAAGCAGAGACATACTTCAGCGTTGGCTTTCTCGGTGTCCAAATGACCCCCGAAGCTTACACGAACATAATGCGCAATACTTTAACACGCACGCTTCCAAAACACTTGCGCGAGCCGTCCGGAGGGCACAGGGCACGACAGAACACGACGCAATGGGAGATGGAGATCATACAAAAATTGGTTTTGATTTCAGCGCCACCTACGCAGTGTCCCGTATCCCGTTATGTGCAATCATACGCAAACCATGCATACGCCAATCAATTTTCACACCACCACCGTTCGAAGTAGCTTGTTACGTTTGTTTCTAGCGCAGTTTTTTCTAGTTTGTGAAAGGCGCTACGCACATGATGGTACGTACAACAACGGCGCGAAGTTCGAAACAAACCTCGTTTACATGTACACGTTTTGTATGAACACTCGGTTCCAACGTTCGCGATATCGTTATCAAGTGGAACTGAACGATGTTTTCGCGAATCTGGCTTGTACGGTTTCCCGGAGGCTACGTTTTTAACAGTGAAGATGCTTAAGGTATCGATAATTTGTGCTCCGTCGTGCATAACTACACAGGTGTGGCAAGTCCCTATCCCGAGTACAGCAGGTGTGATCGTTAAACGAAAACTCTGCTCTGCTTGGCGGACTGGAGCACGTGAAAAAGAGAGAGAGAAAGATAGAAAGAAAATATTAAAACAGCTTCGCACTAGTGGGGCCAAGCCTGAAGGAAGTGCGGAGCTGGGCAGCTTTCTTTCTCTTTTCCAGTTTTTTTCTTCTCTCCTTATTTCTATTTTTCTTCCTATTTTCTTCCCTTCCTTTATCTCTCTCTGCTTCTCACTTACTTCCTCTTTCTTTTTTTCTATTTTTATATGTGGTTTTGCCTGCGTTACGCCAAGCGACGACAGCATACGACAGCCCGGGCCTATAAAGTGCTCCGCACTGAATATCTTCAAGGCGCTCGAAGAACAAGAGGAAGAAGACTCGTCCTTGGCGCGAGCGCGCGCTGTGTTGGCTCAATACGCTACGGACGGCCATGCTACACGTGGTTTTGCCTACGTTACGCCAAGCGATGACAGCATACGACAGCCCGGGCCCATGAAGTGCTCCGCACTTACCCCCGTATTCAGAAACGCCCCTTCACTTGAACTTGACTTGCCACCGCCTTCAACGCGTTTCGAACGCGCTGCCTTTAGGCTGTGCCAAGGCAGCACAAACGCGGTTCGAACGCGCTGCCCAAGGCGGTGGCAAGTCAAGTTCAAGTCGAGGAGCGTTTCTGAATACGGGGGTTAATATCATCTTCAAGGCGCTCGAAGAACAAGAGGAAGAAGACTCGTCCTTGGCGCGAGCGCGCGCTCAATATGCTACAGACGGCCATGCTACACGTGGTTTTTTGCCTACGTTACGCCAAGCGATGACAGCATACGACAGCCCGGGCACATAAGGTGCTCTGCACTTAATAGAAAATAGAGAGAGCGAAAGCCGATGTAAAGAAAGAGAGCGAGAAAAATAGAGATAAATAAAGGGAATAAAGACATAATTAATACAGAAAGACATAGAAACACACAAAAAAGAGATAGAAGAAACAGAGCAAGACAGAAAGAGAAAAAAGCGAGGAAGGAAAGAAAGAAATAGATAGTGCAGGAAAGAGAAAGAAATAGATATAAAGAGAAAGAAACAGAGAGAAAGAGAAGAAAAAAAGATTGGGGTACGCTTAAGCTTCGCCTTTAAGAGTTGAACGCGATAGCGATATCCTGCCCTATAGTGCGCACTTCGAACACTACAAGTGTTGAACAGAATGCGCGCATTAAGGTGTGTGCAAACCAGGGGCAATTATGCGCGAGAAACTTTTTCGAATTTGCCATGCACCCATTACGTGGTCTTAAGGGAATACGCGCAGTAATGTGTGTGCCTTCTGTAATGGGTGGCTGTCTTTAAACCACCAAGTCGTTATGATATTGACATGGTGTGACGCCCGATGGCAATGTACGCATGTACCACGCAATATTACTGCGATATTACATCTCATACTGTGACACCTGTCCTGTATGCAGGACGCGTATTTTTGGGAAGCATGAAAGTTACTTTCAGTGCAGCTCCAAGCAGAGGCGTGGCTGTGTGGTAGAATGCCTGCTTGCCACGCAGACGTCCTGGGTTCGATTCTCACTCGGACCCAACATTTTTATTATTTATTTTATTTGCAGCTTTTTTGATTGTTCGGTCACGTACAAGATGATGATTTTTCGCTCACAACCAACGGTGCCGACGCCGACGGCGGAATTTCTGCGATACGAGCTCTTTAACGCTATCGCGTTAAAAGGAAAAAATGAGAAACAAGGAAAGCCCTCCAGCTCCGCTCTTCCTTTAGGCTTTGAAGCTGCCATCAATTTTTTCCTGTGGCACTAAAGCTGCGAGGAAGAAATGTGGAGCTCCGGTTGGTCAGCTACTACGGGAATGATGTCTAGCGCATGTAGTTCCCAAGAAAAGATTAGCGAAGGGGACACTGTTGCAAGTGTTTGCGGTGGCTGCAAGCTGCAGAACCAGGAACCTTACTGGTGCAGCCAACCAGTTTCCTTCTGATGCTAGCGGGAGGCAGAATGTGCTTTCTTAAAGCTATTCATACAACAGTGAAACTTTCTGCAGCAAACAGACAAGAAGTACGACCTGAGTGTATCAGTGAAACGTGACGAACCAAAAAGTACAATCCTGCCGCAAAACCTGTGTGCATGCAAAACAGCAGAAAGTGCTAGGTTTTCATCGGGAAAGATAAGCTAAAACACAGGCTACTGTACATTGACCACAGAGCAAGAACAAGGAGCTTGTTGTGACATGCGACTTCTTAGATTCCTTGCACAGGAGCACCAATGGCCACCTAGACAAAGCAGAGCCACAGTTCTCAGAGAAACGGTACATTTTGTCATCATGAGCTAAAATTAACTCTTTCCTTACTATCATGCCATTTACACAATGCAATTTTAAAGAAACAATGATAATGTAAAATAAAAGCTGAAAAAAACTTGAACAGCCAAAATGTTTACAATTCGATTACCCAGAGTGCATTAAGTTTCAGTGTTTGCATGTGTAGTTGTAGCTTTCCTGGGATGAGACTTTCAAAAATAGTTTTCACCCAAGCAGAACTGCCTTCCTTTGAACTGGTTTCTTTTCTCCTCCTCCACTACTTATGTCGGGGGAGAGTGAGAAAAGTGCACCATGTACTATGTGCATGCAAAACAGCAGCAACAAGAACAACACCACCAACAACACTCCTCAATATATTGCTAAGGAAGGCGGTCGCTGGCATGACAGACAAGACCACTTGTTAAATATTTGGCTCCACCGACGTTCACTGCTGTGCGATTTTTCATCTTTTTTTCGATCAGTCGCACAATTAGTATTGGCCAAAACATCGCACACTGCCTGGCTCGCAGCTTCGAACTTCTGCAAGATAACAAAAATAAAATTGAGGTGTTTGACACAACCTCAATGAAAACCAGCAGATAATGAAGCAAAGGGAGGTATATAGGGGACGTTAATTGTACTGTTTTTAAGTGTATTGTAACAATTGTGATATACATAGATGGGATGAAAGTAAACTGAACGAAAAGACAACTTGCCGCTGGCAGGGACCAAACCTGTGACCTCCGGATCTGAAGGTCGCAGATTCGGTCCCTGCCAGCGGCAAGTCAGGTAGTGCAGTTCGTAGTGGTTCTAGGAACCATAGTGGGAGCCAAGCGGGTTGGAAGACATGGGCAACGGCTGGCATTGTTGGTGTGCCTGCATCCGGTGCATAAAACTTCACCAAACGTCACCTGCTCTAGTTCATGGTGTGGTCGCTAGACGTGGCAGTTTGTGATAACGCATTAAATTTTTTTCTTCTAGTCTGACTGAAATGAACGTTGTGTCTATCGATTTCAGAACATCTTGGTGGCAAAAATTTCGTTTAGCATCCCTTTAAGAATCAACGGGCTAATTCGCAATGGTTCTTGGACATCATTAAACGCGGCACAAAAAAGACATGGACACAAGAAGAAACAAGGATGCACTGTGTTGCAGAGTTTAAAGACGTTCGATAAGACAGCCCTGCTTTCAGATGATGAAAAAGTCGAGCTTCTTGGGAACCTGGAGTCGCACATAGAAGTCACCCAAGCGGATATATCTCTATGGACAGCAACTCAAGCAAGCCCTAACTGCAGCTCACGAAAGTTGCTTATATCGGGCACAGATACACTGAACAACAATAGTAGCATTATAAAACCAACACTATTTTAATTTATTACATTTACACATCCTTAAGGTTGACGGGGAGGACTATGACACAATTTTTTGCATCTTTCAATTTCCACCACCTCCCTAACCGGTGTTCCTGACCCACTGCTGCTACCAAGACGTCTCCTGAGCTGTTGAAGACAAGGGCATTCACAAATCCTTCCTAGAAAAAAAAAGAAGACCAAATGGCAGGCAAATAAGTGAACTTGAAAATCTAGTAAAGCTCAACAAATTACGCAAATAATCTGAAGTTGTAATATTTCCATTTGCGTATACATAAGAGGTTCAGTATAGTAAACATGTCCATAATCGTAAACGTGCACATAAACATGTGCACTTCGCTACAATATCATTACTACTAATTTTAAGCTTTACGTGTATTACCATCACTCTACTTTATCAACATACCACAGGTATGCTCGCAACTTCTTTCAGTTTCTTGCATTCATCCCCGGAACTCCACAGCTTGACTTCGCCATTCCAGGAACCTAGAGGGGAGCAAAGAGAGAAATTTTTACCTGAATGCAAAGCAGTGGTGTGATGGCTGATCACCACAAAAATGAAGATCCAGAGCGCAATGATTTGATGCGATGGCCGGTCATCGTAGCACATGAATGTTCTCCGATGCAAGAAAAATCTGCGATTCTAGTGCCACAAAATGGCAGGGGACTGAGCCTACGACCCCTATCACCAATAAAGGGAGTGGTGTACATGTGAATACAATGGGAACATTTATGTTCAGAGAATTGGGAATCACCGTTAGAAAAAATATTGGGCTCTTGAAGCCAATTCAGTGATGCTACTGGCTTAGGCCACTTTGGAGCAGCTTTTGGAGCAGGCAAAATTGCGTTTTGGAGCAGCAAAACTAGCTTTTGGAGCAGGTGCTCTGCCTTCAACAATTCATTCTGAGCCGAAGAAGTCTTAAAAAAGTGATAAACATCAACCACAGCAGCGTCGACATCCGAGACAACAGCACTCAAGCCGCTGGCAAATGAGTTGTGCACTTTGTGCAAGCAGCACTCTCCTAAATCTATGATGTCAGGGTATGCTTCCTGCATCTTTTTTCTGAAGCTTTACACTGCATTAGGGCCATCCATAGAAAAGCGAATGACATTTTTCTGCGGCAGGTCCATCATTGCTCTCTGCACTTCACTAGCCAAAATTTCCGAAGTCGCAGAGCCCAGCCGGAAAGACTGTAGGTGTTCCACAACTCGCCGCATTTTGTTGGAGAAATGCCTAACTACAACATCAAGTTGTTGGCACCTCTGTTCAGGAAGAGGGGTCTCGTCAATGCTAACAGAAAAAACCACATCCGGCTTGTTCAGCTCGTCAAGCATAAGTTTCTTGAAATACGGCCCGAGGCCATCACTAACTATGTAGGATGCCTTGAACCTCTTACAACTAAACTGCTTCGCTGTTTCGGAACCTCCAAATAACTTGGGAAACAAGGCAGTTGCTGTGTCGGCCCACGAGTATGGGATGCCCTTGAGAGTCATGCCAAGCACAAACAGAGTTTCTGCGTTTGTCACGCGGTCACACTGCAAAACGTTCCATGGACTGCCGAATTCCAAAGTCGGCTGGATCGTGTTTGGCCGCTGCAGCCCACCTGAAGCGTCTCAATGACGACTGGTAGCATCAATGTGCCGTTTCATGGCTGCATGTCGCTTTTCTGCTGCTACGCCATGTTGCCTACAGTTGATGCTTTGATTACAAAAAACAAAAAACGCAGTTCCTTCGTCCGCTTGACAACACCATATTGATACTATTTTGTCTCCATTTTCATCACTCTCATGGAGAACGTCCGCGTACAGCGCGATGTCGCTTTCAATGGGGGAACCTCATGTAGTTAGTTTAGAATTAGAATCGCCAAATTTTGAGGAAATGTAGCAGGTTGTAGCAGCCAGGGCACTTTGGCGCAGTCTGGTGCAATTGGCGCAGCGGTAGCATCACTGCCAATTAGTTCTATATTAAAGCTGCATATGCTACACACTTATGGCTTACTGTGTACTCTCACTGTAAAAGCTTCAACACAACAATGCGTTTTGTTGAAATATCGCAAGCACCAAGAGAAGTTTAAAGGGCCAGTAAACAGGCTCCGAATTATTTTTTTACACTCCCCAAACAAGCTCGCAAATTCGTGCAGTAGACAGCGGCGATCACATTTTCCACATTCCTGAGCACTGCATTGTGAAATGTCACAAAGGCTTAAAAATACCGAAGAGTCGAAAACTGCCTGTCAAGCTACGGAGCACGTGCGGCAATGTAAACAATTAACAAACAGGAGCCGAAGCAAGCGGAAGCGCATTGCGACTGGTCGAGCTCGCCGATGATGTCAATTGCCGACGTTATGTCACGTAGCCGAAGTGGGTGGAGTCACGACGATGGGCTAAGCCTTCCCTTCCCTGTGGCGGAGAAGGTTGGCGAGGCCGCGCAAAAATTTTAAACCGGCTGAAACGGATGTTCTAACCCTTGTAACTTCCTTATTATAGCACGTACTCGCAAAATTCTTGCGGCAGTATGTTCACATAGCAAAAGTGCGTATATTTATCTCCATAACAATTTTTAGAACTCAGGGTTATTTACTGGCCCTTTAAGGGCCAACTTCGGCGATTTTTCGAGGTCGATGGATCTCAATGAAATTCGCTGGGTACGTTCCTTTGCACGTTTCCGTCATTTAAGCCAAATTACAGGCTTGAGACATGTGCAGATTGTTTGCAAATGAATTTTAAAGATTGTCTGCAAGCGCCCTCCTGGCTTCCCACAATTATTGGCAACATTGCGTCTGTGACGTCAGTATTGGGAAGGCGGCGGAAGTGACGCAGCCGAGGGCACCGCTAACTTCGGCGCTTCGGCCGCTACAGCGAGCGTCTGCTGTGCTCAAGGCGACAGACAGCGTTGGTTTGGCCGGCGCTTCGCTGGTCGTCCCGGCTGTCACAGTTTTCATACTCCGCGCTGGCATGACCGGCATGCCTTGCACGACTTCCGGTTCGTTCGTAACAACGTCTACGTCATACCTAGACACTACGCTCGGTTGAGTTTCGGTTTCGGTGTTGCGCTTTTTTGCTTATTTAAAATTATTCTCCAATTTGCCGAGTATTTCTGCTATCGGGCCCGTAACAGGAGCGTCTCAGGAACATAAAAGCACCATTACTTTGACATGGCCAAAAAATCGCCGGAGTTGGCCTTTAAGGGATGAAAATGGCTGCTTTAGCAGTTCAAAGCCATTTCCTAAAACTACTGACCCATGTTTTCGGTTATTCAAAACGTCAAAGCAGTGTGTAACAGGAAATGTACAGTAAGCTAGCTAATGCACACTGACATGCAAGTAGAGTAGAATTCATTATGGCTGAAAAATAACTTCATTACAGCCAACTGCCGATTTTCCGGACATGCTCGAAAATTCAGACACTTTGCGGCAACATCACCAGCCCCATAGACGTCAATGTATAAGAACGTCTGAAATTACGAACGTTTCAACTCTTTCGCGTCCGATTTTTTGAACTTTCTGCCTAAATTGCAGGTCTGAAAGGCATTAATTGAAACCCCCACCCCTGCTGTGTCTATCATCTCGTAGGTTCGAACCAGTGCTTTTGCGAGGCGATCTGTTTGTGACAGTAGCGGAGTTTGAAAGTCAGCTTTGCCACAATTAAGTGTTATGGGGTGAAGCAGATCTGAAATTCAAAGGGGCCGCTATCACGGCGCCGTGCGGCGATGTCTTTACGGATCAGCAGTGGAAATACACGGAGGCGTGATGCTGGCAGGTGGCAAACGCGCCTTAATCGTTGACAACCCTTACGACCAGAATCTTCAGTTAACTGCTCGGCAGTGCATGTGGCCTAGCGCAGTTGCATGCGCACTGCGTGCATTTAATAGGCGAGAACTCAAACGCGCTGCCGTTCATGCTACCTCTTCGTGTGAGACCACTAGGTGCGCCGCACAGACGCGTTGCCTTCACAAACGAAACCAGCTCGCCACTGCTGCGCCCGTGTGCGGTCAGGAACGGAGTGGGCATCACGAACCCTTTCATGCCAAATGCGTACGTACGGTACCGCAACAGTACAGTGACGCCGTCAGCTTAGTTGGCAATGTGCTGCACACAACTAGAAACGATCGGCTTCACACTGCAGCAAATGCTGCGTATCGGTGGAGATCGGTGTCCGCACCGTTTAAGTGTGCTCACGCATTGGGGAAAGCTGGACGAGTTGTCCGCTCTTCTGCCATAGTCTGTGTTCGGCGTCATCATTTCCAAACACTCCATGCGAGAAGGCCGTAATTTATTCCACGCTTTGCTGGTATCAGAGGCGCTGATCATGGTTCATGAGGCTGTGGCGATTTGACCGCTTGAGCAGAATAAAAAAAAGCACGAATTCAGTTTTTTCAGACTGCCCAATTTTTCTGATGATTTCGCGGTCCCTAGGGAGTCCGAAAAATCGGACGTTGACTGTATACCCAAAATCATGCACAAGCACATATCCATTTCACGGTGATGTCAGCAACAAATATTATAACTTTACTCCACTTTATATGATAGTTCATTTTATAAAGGGTAAACTGTGCTAACTCCAGTTCAGTTTTTTGGAAAATGACATAAAGTGCATTGGAGACAACCAATGATTAAACCAAGGACTACAAAAGGAAGTTACAGTGGAACAAATATGTGCATTACACTGAGTGAGAAATACTAACAAAAATGTGCAAAAAGAAAGCTAAGGAAAAACTTCATATGGCTTGGCACAAATACAAAGCAGTGCCATGCAGTAGCGAAATTAGATAACAGTTTGCAGAGAAAGCTTCACTCCAAAATATAACACTGCAGTCTACCTGAAGCTATCAGGTCTGTGCAACGTAGTGAGGCTACAGCGGTAATCCAGCGTGGAGCCCCATCCTGTGAACCATGTGCTTGATGATGTATGCAAGTTGGCTTCTTCTTCAGAGCAGACCAAAGGCTGAGTGACCTGCAAGCAAAATGGTATTTATTACAACCCCATTTTCTCAGTTTCTCCGCACACAAGTAGCTTTTCAAAGAAGCCAGATATGCCAACCTAAAGGTGTGCACAGGCCATGGGTGGCTCGAAAGCCTGTGCGTCAGGGTCAAGCTTGGGTTACTGTTCTTATCGGGTGGGTCACGTTACAAACAAAGCCCAACCTATTCCTGAAGCATGGACGCTATGGCAATATGGTTCTCCAGCATGTAGCATCTTTGTCTAACTCCTTTCTTGGGCGAGTCTTTTAGTACCTTCTATGTGGTTCTCCATTTCTTTGGTCACTTTAAGTGCATCACAGTAATTACAGTGCGGCAACATTGCCCCCTTCGTTCGAAATAAATGGAACCTTATTTCAGATTTTTTGCATTCTGGTGGTCAGCAGTGATGCAGCAGCCTCTCTACTCCAGTTTGATGTGCCAGCATTTAGATGCACCATGCCAGACAACCGGACCCTGCTGGAACTACCATCTTCAGTTGCACCAATGTGATACACGATTCTAGAGCGTTACTGCGGTTCATATGAATGAGATACGCTAGAAATGCTAGTTCTTGCATTCATGTAGATGCCAGAATTGCTGGTGCTGCCATCTTTGCATCCTTTGTCAAGTTTCCATGACCCCACAATAAAATTTCATGTTACCATTCTTTTTCTGCAGGCCTTGTTGAGTTTATGTACATGCAAAGTTGGGTGAAGTTGAGTGTACATGCACTTACAGTGTGTATATGTTGAACAAAGAAACTGTGCATGTAGTGGCTAGGCCTTGTGCTCTCTTCCTAAAGGATCGGATTTTCCTTTCAAGTATATTTAAAACAGCGAGAACAAGACACTCTAAAATGTATTTAACTTGAAGTGCTCTGAAGAGTATAAGTGAAAGTAACTTGAAGAGAGTACATATTTAACGCATGCACAAGTCTGCAGTGAGCTGCTAGGTATTTTTCAGCAGGCCAAAAGGTTACAACAGATTCATTGAGCCAACTATCGCAAGCATGCACACACATATGGCCCGTAAAGTGGCAGCACACGCTTACCCATCATCAGCTCCGGAGATAAAGTGCTGCTCATTGATCATTTTGGCACAATCGACGGAGCAACTGAAAACACAAGAGGGAAAACTGCGTGGTCAGGAACTCTGCACTAATGTCAGCATGAACATGCAAAAAGGCAAAACAGGCAACTGCAACTCTGAAAGCAAATATCCAGCAATGGAGTTGTTACTCTGACCATTAGCAAACAGCTTAGGCAGAACAGTGCGTAAGTTTGTGTTTATTCAGGGCAATGGATGCTTTGAATAACCATCATGTCGCGGTATCTGTTTTACAAGCTAAAGTTATAAAGTGACTTGACAAGTTGTATGTAAAGTTGGCTTCAGCATTTTCATAGACATGTTCATCTTATCCCAAATCAAGGAAACTGCTAGAAACAGCATCCTGAAAGAGAGCTTCTAAGGCTTCATGGTTGTGGAGCATGAAATTTGAGAAAAGCAAATAAATTTTCATGTTCACTAATTAACCTGGAGCTTGGGACCAGTGTGACTGTCAAGCAAAGCAGTACCGCCTGCAGACTGTCGGAGCAGCGGTACACACTTATCTTTCCACTTTTAGAAAGGATACCTTATCAATGATGGAAAATAGATCTTTTCTTAACTGACATTCCAGAAGCTTTAAGGTTAGTAGCATGTATGGTGGCAAAAAAGGCTCAAGCTTGAGCTAGCAACAAACTCCTGACGAAATATTAGATGACTGTAGCCAATGTGAAAGCAAGAAAAGAAAGCCTGGAGCGCACTTATGGCTCTGGTAGACCAGCTGAGACTCCTCCGGGATCTTCCAGACACGCAACGTGTTGTCCCGACTGCCTGCGGTGACAGCACGCTCACGTGTGTAGCTGTCAATCGCCGTGACTGCGTCCTGGTGGCCAAAACTGAGGAAACAGAAAAGAATCTGAATTAAGACTCCTTTGACCTCTTGTGCATGCAATGATGCATTTATAAGCATGCATGTGATGCCTAGCAATGCCAAATGCTGAAACAAATTAGGAACAGTGAGCAGTTGTTCATTAGAAGGGTATGAAAGTGCCAAATGAAATTCTTCCAATAGAGTGCCCCATTCCCTACACAACATTATAGAGAGGCCTTACACGTGGAGACAAAAGAATAATTATCCCTTTCTCCCTTCGGTAGGGAAAGAGGACAAAAGTTAGGCACTACACCAAGTTTTTTTTCCCCCATTGTGTCTGCCAAAACTGTTGCCTGTGTGGCCAGGAATTGAACCCACGACCTTTTGCACAGCAAGAGGGCATCAAATCCACTGAAGAGGCAAGTAGGGCAAGAGCAAGACTACCACAACTAGAGCTACACTGCATCTGATGTTCAAGGTGTGGCTAGTTAGTAGTTGCCACATTCATCTTTGACAGGGAGAATAAAGTGCAACAACGAAGCAGCACACAGTAAGTAAACAATTTCACAGCCAGGCATGTCACAATGTTTCTAGACTGGTTTAAAAAGTTTGCATTATCAATTGCATTTGTATTCAAGCCGAACGCATTCACATCTTTTACATAACTTCGTGTCAACACTGTAAAAGAAAAAAAAAAGTTTAGACTTTGATGCCTGTCTTGTGCGTTTCGTCCTATGCTGTTTTTTAATTTATGTCAAATTTCCTTCCATGTCAATCTGAAATGAAACGTGCAGCTTTTCAATGAACTTGTGCGCTGTTTCATTCACTTACAGTGTCTCAACGTAGGCCATCTCATCCAAGTTCCAGACCTTCACAGACCGGTCGCCGGAGCAACTGTATAGCTGATGGCTTCCAGTTCGGAAAGCAAGACCCTGTGTGAAATGAGAACGCGACAACTCCATTTATTCCCTAGAGAGATTCCAAGTTAACCCAGCTTTCCCGATTCGGAAGCTGCTTTCATTCATTTTAACAAAGGATGAGCAATGGAGAAAACTGCACACCAATATTAAGCCTGATGAGAAAGCAAAAGAACGAGTTTCCTGGTAGCATGATATGAAATAACAGCAGGGAAAGATAAAGGGAAAGGTACAGCAGCTACAGTATGAAAACAAATAGTACAGTGGTGGTCAAAAGTCCCCAGGCCGCGCTACCACAGGATTACATGGGATAGCGGCCTGGGAACTTTTGACCACCCCTATACACTACTCTTGCCAACGTCCTAGATAGCACACTTCAGTGTTTTCTGTATTACATACCATAACTGGACCTCTGTGACCCTGGAATATGTGCAGCCGCTGCATTGTGGACGGGTTCCAAATAAATATGACCTTGAGCTGGCAGCCACTCGCCTGCAGTTGAAATTTATCAGTGATGAATACGTATCAAGTTGCCTTCAAAGAAATCATGCTACTGTTCAAAATAGTCTTAAGAACAGAGCTACAAATAGACCATTGTGGATAGAAACAAGCTAGAACTAAGTGGAATGCATTCTTTTGTTTCCGATATGTGTGTGACTTCAACTTGTGCAAGGCCCGAAGAATCTTTGCTGACCGCATAAATAGTAACACAAAACTATGTTCTCAGCTTTTTATTCGTTAAAGGTGTTTTGTTTTCAATTTCTTGTGCACATTTCAACTGCTCATGTTATAACACGTGTACCACAAGAACAGTCCAAATTAAGGGAGCTTCAAAAAGGTTTTCATTAAATATTTCAAGTTGTCTTGTGTGCTTTGAAGAGAGCATTTATAACATATAGAGAAGTTAATCTACACTTCGTCACAGGTATTGTATGTGTACGTAGGAAAGCAATCTTGTGCAGACACGGCAGCAAATAATAACAGCAAGAGCAAAGAATGACTGATTCAAAAAAGGCACTGATTCTGCAAAATGCACGAGTATTGAGTTGTTTGGTTAACGCTCAGTGAATGGCCCCAATACAAAGTAATACCCCTGTCACACGGCAAATCTAATGTCATCCGTTTGTGATGTCATTTGTTTGCTGTCACACTGGGAAACTAATGCCGTTCGATGAAAATGACATTTCCTGTCGAATGAGTTCCCGAAACACATTCGCATTCGATTTCGGACCGAATGCATAGTCTCTACGCCAGGGGACCTTTTAGGGAGATAACTGTTGACTTATGTATGCGTAACTTTTGTAATTCGTAAATATCTTATTCTTTACTAGATTAACTTACTACTGGTTTGATGACGTAACAGCACGCGCGAAAGTTTCTAAAAGAAAGCTACTCTCAACTACAGCGGCTGGACGTCGGCCATGTTTCATTTGTGCTCTCTTGTTGTTGCCCGTATCGCGGGTGTTGACCGTCCGATTGCACGTGTTTTGGCGATCAAGGTGGTGACTACACGAATTAGCTGCCGCCGTCTCATTTCTGCAGCCGGAGTGTCAGTCGTGCTCCCACGCTTTAGTTCATTCACTGTACCAACGCCCGGTCATATCGTCGGCCATGTTGGTTTTCGATTGGTTCTTGGCTTGAGTTCGTTTGTGTCGCACAGCTGTGGCAAGTTGTGTAAAATGGCTGCGTTTATATTCTTTGTGCAGCTTTTTAGAGAAAATTATTTTCGAAAATACACGCATGTGAGATGCAAGTTTTAAGAGATTTTTATTTCTCCCAACGTCACGGCTCAGGAGGGCTAAGGTCATGGTCATCATTTTAAAATGACATTTGTTTTCGTCGTGTGACAGCAAGCAGGTAAAATGACATAAAGTTCACCTAATGTCATTTGTTGTAAATGACATTAGATTTGCCATGTGACAGGGGTATAAACCCATCACGAACAGTTGTGGTCATTCCCACAGGCAAAGATCGGTTCACATGTAAAAAATAATCAATCCTAAAATGGCAGTATTCAGTTTTGCACGCCGTTAAATTTGTCAAATAAAGTTGCTTAATGTTGACTGACCAGGTACATGCCATCTGAAGTGATGGAAATGGCCAGGACGTGGCCTCCGTGCCCCAACTTCGCATCGTCATTTTTCTTGGCACCCGGTACGGTGAAGAGCTTCTTGCCCGTTTTTGCACACCCTGTGTTTAAAGCAAACAAAGACTTAGAACGACCACACAAGACTCGCAATGGACACTTACATTTCATTATGGTACAGTCCTTAGCGCCACTGAAAATGTGTTGGCCGTCCTGCGACACTGTCACACATGTCACAGACAGCTTGTGGCCTTTAAGGATCAAAATCCGGTCTTTGTCCACACCTTGAACCTATAAGCAAATAAAGAAATGCCCGAACATGAAACATGTTTGCGAGGTTTATGCTTAGCACGGACTTTTCATGCTACCAGGTTGCAATTGCAAAATTTAAGCTGGGTGGTACAAAGCTTTCGCACTTACCTTTTCTGCGACCTTTTTGTGAAGCTGTCCGCTTTGCTCTAGCTGTTAAAGAAAAGCAAAGTAATAAATGAAAACGACGAGGAAATTTCCCCTGAAAGCGGTGAAACCTTTACACGAGGGCCGCTTACCAAGTCGGTACGCAGTCGATGAGAAACGACAGCACGGTCGACTTCTTGGGCATCAAGCTTCTCTTTCTCTGGGGGAACAAAGGTCATAATTTGCAACACTCCCGTCACTGAAATTATCGCACGAAAGACCGAAATAAAGCGTGACCGCCTTACCCTGCCTCTCAATTTCGGCGAGGTACTTCTTCGCGAGCCTTAGCTTTTTCTCTTGCTCCGTTTCGAGCTCTTCTTCGTCCTCCGAGGCGTGATGACGGCCGAGAACAACGTCGTTTCTAGCAAAATACAATCAGGTCTCAGGTAAGACAAAGCACAAGCAAGACAACCAAGATTCGAAAGATTTCATTCTAGCTGTACACCCGTCACCGGGTACACATGTGAAGTGCCCCATTCCTCGTGGTGTAAAAACAACCTTCACTCACTCTGCTTCCGATTCACTCGACACAATTTCATCCACATGCCTGCCCTTGGAGACTACTTTGCTCTTTTTGTTGGTGTGGCTAGCTTTCGCCGAACTTCCAACGCGTTTCTGGTGAGAGAGAAAAAAACACCTGATCACAAAGAACTTCACACCACGCTCTGCTCGGTTGTCAAAAGACTCAAGCTCGTCTAAGCCACTCACCTTTCCATTTTTCAAGCGTGCCTGAGGTCGACTTGCCCCTCCTGCTTTCCTTATGAAGAACGACATTACTGAGGTTATTATATCACCTTACTACAGCAGCAGTTTGACTCTACAACAGCAGCAGACAACGCATCCACGTGCTTTGCATCGAGCTGCAGTTTGAGACAAACAACTGGCTGGGCGTCAGCCAAGCTAAGCCAACGCGCAAGCCGCCAAAGTAATGATGCTGATAGCTTTGGCGGCTGTTTTAGACGTGGCTTCAACAACCTAACGGTGGTTCCCCTCTCAGAGCGCATATAGACATGCAAATTAGTGCGGAAGTGCATGTATTGTGGAATTGGGAAACGAGGTTAGGGTAATTTTGCCTGCAATGCAGTGTCTATTTTGCTTATGGAGCTCTCGCTATGTTACTGTGACGACACTGAAGACCCAAGGCTTTTTTCTAATTTTGAAGCAGTGGCGCCTTCAGTAGCGCGCTGGGCTTGTTCTTTTCGAAGTGCATGGTTACTATGCTCTAGCAAGACCACTTAGCAGCCACACAAGCAACACTTTGTGAAATTCACGCGGCAAACGCGACACGGGAAGCCATAATCTGTCTTCAGAGCTTAGTTTTCGATCCCTGGCCTTTCTGGCATGACGTCACAGATCAACTGTATAAGGCACAGTTAGCACAGTGGTCAGTATCAAAGCGCATAACTGCTAGATTGAAAGACCACTCACATGTTATTAGAGTGGGCAATGATTTATGAACATAGTAAGCTCAATCGGAAGCAGCGGAGGCAATTTACAAGATTAAACCACAAAATAGGACTTGGCGCGCGCACACACACATACAAAAACGTACACAAGGCCTACGCGGCGGCGGCCACTACCTCTCGCCTCGACACCAGGGCGAGGAAGCGTGCACAAGACAGCCTCACGAGGCAATACACCAGCGTCACAGTCAGGTTGGCGAGAAGCACAAACACAGTGCCCACAGCGTTGAACAACTCCAACGCCTGTTGGCGCAGCTTTCGCACTTCGGGAGTCGCGGATTCCAGGAGGTCCTTCTTGCAGTCGGGAACCGTGGCCAGGGCGGCGCTGGAAGACGACAGCGGCGCTGCGCACGGATTTTTCGGAGACGTTGGCGTGGGTGCCGATGCACTGGCCTTGGGTGAGGACAGCCTGGAAGAGGTGAGCTTGCATCGCGAAGGCCACACCGTCCTGTCCCCGGAGCGCGTCTGTCCCAGCGCGGAGCATGGCATCGGGATGCGTCTGACCGGACTGCAGCGCCTGGTCGTTGCCGGTGCCGTCCGCGGGGGAATCGCGGACGAAGGAAGCTCGAGGTTGCGCTTGCGCGCTAGAAGTGCAGGAAAGGGAGACCGGGTAAATTCGAGAAATCAAGTGAATCACAATTTCAAAGGGGTATGGACAGTTGCTCTCCCACTTCTATAAACACTACAACGCTCTTCTCACAGCAGAGAGGTGACACATGCGGTAGTGCTTTTCAACACAGAAGGAGAGAGGAGCGAACTATTGCTACTACAGCAATTGCAATTACGTGGATGCCCCGGGGCCGGTAGAATTTTAGCCGTGGCCATGGACCGCCGTGTGCCTTGCGTATGTGTCCTGTGGCGACTCTCGAGGAAGATCCTGCGAGGGTCTTCCTCGCCGAGGAAACGTTCGCTCCCTGCTGCCGACGTCACACTCCATCACGCCAATAATGTGACAGCGAATGCACACGTTCATCGAGTGACATCTGTTCAAAATACGCGTGCCCACGCGCGACCCCATGCCTAACTTGATAAATAAGCTAATGTTTATTACACTATTTATATGGCCGATAAAAACACCAACCACAAACTGTACTGCGACTTTGTCTACAGCTGGTCTTTTGGCTCTCCCTCAAGTGTTTCCCTCTTACTTCGCATGTCGAAGTGTCGAACAGAATCGTGCTACACATCCCACGCTGCACCGTAACGGTTCTGCGAATAAAATTGAAGGTTTAAATTTCGTCGTACCAGTGGTTGCTTCCGGACCGAGCTTGAGGCGGGAAGGCTGCTTGGCTGCGCCGGACGCCATCGGTGGTTGAGAATTTGACTTGCGACGGGCTTCGGAGGCCGGCGCGTCCGTGGTCTCCCGTTGGTGCAGCGCCGTTGCGGACGGCGTGGTGGCGAGCGGCTTGTCGCCGCCGACGATCCACAGCGCGTGCAGCAGGGCCATGGCGGCCCGCACGGCTTGGTACAGCTGCTGCACGAACTCCTCGCAGAGCGCCATGGCCCAGCGGCCGATCGTGGGCGGCCCTTCGCCGTCCCCCAGCACCACCGGTGCCCGCAGAAGCGCGGCCGCCCCGCGACGGTCGACGACGCCGCGCTGGATCGCTCGCACCGGCCCCGTTGCCCGGCGAGCGGCCATGATCGTGGACGGCCCCGCTGCTTCGTCTGCGTCGACTTCGATCGGTCTATACGCGCGCTGCTACGTGTGTGGGGCGACGTCTGAACACTATTTTGTTAGGTGAAATGAATGTTCAATAAAAGAAGAAAGAATGGAGGGAAGAGGTTTTGCGGAATAAACTTTGTTTACGCTGATCGACATTCACCTCGAACCATAGTGCAGCTATAGTGGGGCACTGGTCTTTTCTGGTTAAGAATGTTCTAAAACGAAGGAAGGGGCACTCCATGGCCTTTGAGTGGAAAGAACTTTCTATATATTGTAGCGCGAATAGGCATTTTTGCGAAAGGCAAAGAATTTAATCTACTCACCAATCTTTTGCGAAGGGGTTACTTGAATCTAATGAGCATCCTTAAAAAATTATAACTGGTGCACGACTGTGACATGCCACGAAGGCCCCACTTAAAATCTGAACTTTGTTACGCGTCCCCTGTCCTGTGGCCATTACCGTAAACCAAAGAGTCTAATTCTCGGCAGCGCCTTCTGCGAAGCCTCCTTCTGAACAATTAACCGTATCACTATACACAGTCACTCAGAGCAGAATGATCATCATCGACATTGTCGTGGCCGGGTACGAGCCGATCCATTCTGGACGAAGGACATGTAGGATGCAGCCGGCGCGGCTGGCGTCCTTGTGGTGGCGGACTTGCGGCGCGGTCACCGCGTCGGTGGCCAGCAGCCCGCTATGCCGCGCCCTGGCCGTGCTGCTCCGCATCCTGGTCATTGCCATCTTTTGCGTGATCGCCATAACGCTCAACTGCTTCAGCTTTCTGGGACCCAGGCCCGCCGTTGACGCAGTCCCCAATCAAGGCACGTGTCGCTCCAAGGCGTTGTATACTTGTTTATATACACTCGCCTTCAAGCTTTCAGTGTCGTATTCGCACTATCGGATTCGAGTTCCAACCAGTACATTGACAGACCCAAAAGATCCAACACACCTGGTGACGCCATATTTTTATTCATTCACGTTTTTATTTACAAAAATACTGAAGGCATGTGAAGGGCCCATGCAGGAGGGGTATCGTGTGCGTACAAAATGTAACAAACATTGAGAAAAACTTAATTGTACAAGCATGCATAAACAGAACACGGCACGTAAAGGTAAGCCAGAGATTAATGAGTAACTTACACGGTACAGCAGACGAACATTGGACAGAGTATAATAAGGCATTGTACAGAATCCAAGAAATTATGATATTAGCTGAGCAATTAAGTCAATGCTATGTAGAGTTGTCAAAAGGTAAACTACTGGTGCGAGGGAAGAACTGGTGCGTGGAAGAACGAATATTTGAAAGAATTCGTTTTGGTTTTAAAAGCACCAAAGCTCGCTCTCTCTCCTCGTCGACAGCGTTCCGAATTGATTACAGCGATGTGCTGCCAAGAGTTAAACACAGACGCAACTGCTCCTTGCACATTCGCTGATCGTATATTTTTGTATTCGCTATTCTTGGGCAACAACGTTTTTGTTTTTTCCTGCCGACCACGATGTCATACTAAACAAAATGGCGATCGCAGAGGGAGCAGCTATGCGTCAAAGCTCGATCCCAAGCTTGTCTATACAGGGTGTTTCTGCTAAAAAGCACCAAGTAATAAAAAATTAAGCATAGGCGCTACGCGTCTGCAATTAGCGCAATATTGTTAATATTTTTTTCAATCCGTCAAGCTCGGCAATTAACAAAGATTGCTTAATGAACCTTTTAAATAATGACTCTAGAGAACAGTTTTCAGCCCCGCCACGGTGGTCGAGTGGTTATGGCGCTCGACTGCTGATCCGAAGGTTGCGGGATCGAATCCCGGCCGCGGCGGCTGCATTTTCGATGGAGGCGGAAATGTTTGAGGCCCGTGTACTTAGATTTAGGTGCACGTCAAGGAATCCCAGGTGGTCGAAATTTCCGGAGCCCTCCACTACGGCGTCTCTCATAATCATATGCTGGTTTTGGGACGTTAAACCCCACATAAAAAAAAAAAAAAGAGAACAGTTTTCAATACAAAAGTTATAGCGCTTGTTCAGAAATATCAAAATTTTTAATCTATGCTAAGATACCTCTCCTGCTTAATTTTTTTCTGGCCTTTCCTTAAAGCGCGCGAATTTTAAAAAAATAGCACGTGACTGCCGCCAAACGCGCAGCGCTTTCAGTGCCCTCAAATGTAAGTTGAACGAATTATCAAAGGCTGCTTCGTGCACGAAGATCGGTGTAACAGGTTATCGGTGACTGCGATGGACGTTAAGCGACAAAATGAGCATACCGCATCAACAACAACAAATAAAAATTCTTCAACAAAAAGAGCGGCAGCCACAGAGCAAATGCTGTATGATACCGTAGGTAGCATTTTATGTAGGGTAGGCATTTTTTTTTCTTTCTTCGCACCAATGAAGAAACACATTGGAAAAGGCGAGGGGGACAGCGTGGTGCAGGAACGAGATAAAAGATGCACTCACACGTGACGGCCGTTCTTTCGTAGATCTTTTTTCTTTTTTGGATGGTACGCCTCTATCATCATTTAGCGTCCATCGCAGTAACCGGCAGCCTGCTCAATTGACCTTCGTGCGCGGAGCAGCCTTTGATAATTCGTTCAACTTACATTTGAGGGCACTAAAAGCACCGCGCGTTAGGTGGCAGTCACGTGCTATTTTTTTTTTTAAATTCGCGCGCTTTAAAGAAAGGCCTGAAAAAAATTAAGCGGGGGAGTTATCTTAGCACAGATTAAAAAAATGCTATGTTTCTGAACAAGCGCTACAACTTTTGTAGTGAAAACTTTTCTCTAGAGTTACTATTTAAAAAGTTCATTAAGCACTCTTTGTTAATTACCGAGCTTGGCGGATTGGAAAAAAAATATTCTGACGTCCTCTATATGGCTCAGAACAATACTGAACTAATTGGAGATGCGTAGCACCTATGTTTAATATTTTAATTCTTAGTGCTTTTTAGCTCAAAACACCCGGTATATCAAATGTATGTATGCAACCATTCATGCACGCAACAGGTTGAACAAACGAAAGCTCGATTTTCACTTGCGGTCTGAAAGAAAGAACCTATCTGAGCATCATCAACGTGCGTGTGGAAAAGCAAGCTCTTAAAGGGGCCCCGCAACACTTTTCCAAGTAATCTTCAAACGGCATCATTAAATGAGTTTATTACCTCACTAATCGACTGCCGCAAAAATTTTTAGAATCCGTCAACGACGAGCGGTGTTACGGGAACTTGTAGCACGCTGTGAGCGCTTTCTCTCTTCATTCGTCACGACGAGAGCGCTGGAAGCTAAGCAGGGAGGGATGACACGGGGAATGAAAGTTACGTCACGCACGCGTCATGACCTTGAGCACCTTTTTTTTTTCTTCTAACGCGCGGCTTACTTTCAGTGGGATCGCGAGCGAGCGCTAGGGCGCGTCGCGCCATCCCGCGGCGGCCGCGGTAATTATGCAGCTCATGATGCTCAAATCAGCCAATGTCCGAGGACTTCGGGTGTATGGCGCGGCCATTTGGGTTTATGGCATCATTTGTCGAGAGAAGAATCAGCAATGTCTGGCTGATCGACTTTGAGAAATAATGGTAAATTCCAGGCCGCGTGCTGTGCTGTAATGTTTCGGCTCACATGCTCTCGGGAGCCTCGACTACCGATCGGCAGCGTTTTTTGACCATGCCCAGAAAGAGTTGCAGGGCCCCTTTAAGATGTATACTAGTAGTGAGATTGCATATAGACGTCAGACTCTGGAGTTTCCAAGATGTGTGGCGCCACCTGTCGGAGAAGTATTGAGTAGTGCATAGACCGACTCTCTCGCACAGTTTGCTATGGGACCAGGTGCAACTGGCGAGTGCGAAACAACGATTGAGCTTAATATCGCGTGTGTTTGCGCATTTAGCACTTAGAACGAGAGCTGTGAATTGTTCTCCGCTAGTCGGACGCGCCACCGAGCCGTCGTGAAGTGCTTGCTGGATCACTCGCCTGAACGACGGCGAAAACAGCAGCAGACGAGAGCCCTCCGCACGCTACGAAGGAACTCCGCAAAAGACGCACTGTTGCGTTGTGAATTGCCACGGACGTAAAAGACGGAATAACAACGTTCAGTTTTACCGATTTCCATAGTTGTCGTACGAAGAAGAAAGGCGAGAGCGCTGGATACGGGCCGTTGCGAGCGTGTTGGGTAAGCGAAGTACCCGCGTTCTCCACAGCCGGTGACATGAATGTGTGGCTCTGCTGTTGTTTTGCGTAGCCCTGATGCAAAACCGTGGTAACCTTGACTATGAAGCTCAGCAGAGGCTCTGACCGCGGTGCTTGTCGTGTAACTGAGCAGCTAGAGGCAGACTGGAGACGCGTGATACGCACACCGCGACGAGTTGGTCGTCACAACACAGCATCGCGGACGTGCGTATGTACGTTTTGAAGGCTTAGAGTTCTGGTTCTAACTAGCTAACACCACGTGCGTCATACAAGTAAATCGCAGAATGTTGGTTTGTTTCGCCCGCGTCCTCCGCGGTTGCCGTAGCTATCTCGGACGCCATGGTTTTGCCTTTGGTTGTACCCCGCGAAAGTGGACACGCACGTATCCCCATTTGCAGTACATACAAACGGAAGACGACCATCAAGAGACCATTTGAGGATGCGTAATAAAACACTCCAATGCACCAGAAGCGAGAGATTAATTAAGGGTGAATGCAACTGAAAAGGCGAAAATCGCCGGAGTTCGCCCCTGATGAACCGAGTTTTGTACCACTGATCGTAAGATGCATAGCTAAGTAAATTGATCGTGTATGTAGGTACTTTATCGCTGTGGCATACGTATATACCCGATTTTAACACATTTAGGCTCTAGAGAACGGATGTCGGAGGGCTTGCCTCGAACTCGGTGTCGTGTGATGCTCGCTTGTATGTACTTGCGAGTTGCAGCGCGCGGGAATAACTAAAACTTATTTTGCATTGTACTCGCAGTTCGCTTTGATCAGCTTCCTTTGTTTCTGAAGCGTGGATTGGTGGAAGAAGCTTTCCAGGTCCTTGATTTTCAGGAAACCGCGCCTCGACACCAACGAAAGAGGAGGGTTATATGCGGCCTATGCACATTCGCTTGCGGGCGGCTCTCTTTGCACTACCCAGTTAGTGCCAGGGCTACGATGAGGGCGCTGGTGGCGGTGTTTTTCGCAGCGCCGCCTGGGCAGAGTCTGACGTCTATACATATTCAAACGTTCATATATGAATCGTTCGATCGTCGTTAACAGAGGGCGTTCCGTTCGTGTGCTCTTATGCGCAGATTGCAACGGCGAGCCCCACCATTATCTCGCCGCCGTGGATCCGGAGACGGTCGAGTGCAACTGCTCCAACTACTGAATTCTGACCGATCCCTGAAGGGAGCTTTGAGTTCTGTACTCCTGTGACGAGTTGGCAAGAAAAAAAAATTGCCCGCGAAGACAGGCGGCCGGACGTTTGAGACGCACTCGTCATGCCAGCGTTAAAGGCACAGAAAGGGTGCATGATGGCCCCGCGCGCTCCATCGAGCTGAATGCAAAATTTACGTAGAAGGCATCGGGCTTGCATAAAATTTTCTACTGCGAAATGAAATAAAGTTATTCAGTTTCAACGATTTGAAAACCATTGCTGACAACCCGTAACGTTTTAAATTGTTTTCTAAAAGGGGCTTCGACACCCGTTTGGTGCCGCCGGTCGAGTCTTCCCCCCCCCCCCCCACCCTTTTTTTCATTGAGAACATGATGGCTAAAGTGTTTATGCCCTTACAGGTGCAGAAACTCGGCAAAGTACAGTGTTATCAGTTTTATACCGGTGTCACGCAATGCACTTTCGATTCGCAATCAAACGCGATTCGAATGAAATTTGTCGACCGCGATTGACTAATAATAATAATTGTTGCGGTTTTATGACCCAGAACCACGATATGATGAGAGACGCCGTAGTGGAGGACTCCGGAAATTTCGACCATCTGGTGGTCTTTAACGTGCAGCTAAATCTAAGCAACCGGGCCTCTAGCGTTTTGCTTCCGTGGAAATGCGGCCGCCGCGGCCGGGATTAGATCCCGCGACCATTATAACCACTGGACCACCGCGATTGACTCCTTTTCTACAGTTTGTTCCAGTGGGCCAACGGCGACTGATAAATTCGATTCCGATTGGGCCAGATCGCGATCGAAAGTGCACCGTGTGACAACCGTATTACGAAAGGCTTGTTGGATGCTCATGACTGGTAGCGAGGTTCCACGTAGATGCCAACTATACACATCGGCATTATAACGTGCCAAAAGTACAGCTTTATTCAATCAGCCTGAAAAAAAAAAAAAAAAAAACTTTCGCTGTCACACATCGCTTGACTTTCCTTCGGTATGGTTACTTGCGTGTGGTGCCTAAAAGAAACAATCTCGGGATGACGATCGCGTCTATTGGTTGATTTCTCGGTCATATTTTGTTTGGACTATAATCTTCCGATGTCCGAGAACGAAATAATGCGGCGCAGCTTTCAGCTCTATATATATTTACGGTATGCGGTACGTAAACTGATTGCGAAGCAGTTTCACCATCTGAATCCAACCGAATTCATCATTCTCACAGACTGCTTTGTTCATGGTCAGTCGTTTTTATTGACACCTTGTTTTTCTTCTCTTTTTTTGCGAAATTGCGACGGAGCTGGCGACGTCGTCATATCGATAGCTTCTCGCTATGCGTTATTAAATGAAGCCAAATGAGACAGCTGCGCATTATCCTTAAGAAGGCCTTCTGTAGCGGACACATACAATCCATACTTTCCAGCAACCAGGTGGACGAGTATTCCTGCGATAACACTTTTTATGGATTGACACTGAAGCCAATTTCCTAGTAAGCATTGCACCACTAACCTTAACGTGTATATCGGTAGTTCTGAGTTTGATTGTTGAATAAGTTGAGCCTGACGCTGCCGAACGATGGCTGGTCTCGAACGAGACCTTGGTCTCGGAATGCTAAGTTCAAACAATAAAACATTGCTACAAAATATAGAATTCACTTATAGCATGTTGCGAAGAACAACGGTATTTCAGCGACGTTAAGTAGTGCGTAACAACGACGCGACCTACACGACTTGACATGCATTGTGAGCTGCCGCTAGTATAACCACGCGGTTAATGTAATTCATAGCGTTTCTTCTTTTCTTTTTATTCTTTGTTCATTTTCTCCGGTAAGGCAATTGTTTTCGAACGAAAAACGTTTTCAGCGAGTAGACGCCGTGGTTAGCCGGTGTCGCGGCTACTCCGTTCCTGTGCAGCAACCTTTCCAGATGGCGGCCGGTGCCTCGGCGTCTTTGTACACAAGACCGTCGTAGGTGGCTGAGAAAAGAGAAATACACAGATGAAAGAATTGCGTTCAGGTTGATTCTGCGACAAAAAATATAAGAGAATGACGATCGCTGCTAAGCGGGCACTGACAGTTCATCACGGCATAAAACTTCTAAGTAGAAGTTCTTAGTACTAAGAACGAAGCTTTAAAAAGAAGGGGGGAGGAGGGTATGCGAGTGTCAGCAAGGGTAGCAACGGTAGGCGAACAAAGCTACTTGTTCTACGTCAGTAGCAGATTTACTTAGATTGTCACAGCGAGATAATCGATGCTATGCAGTTTAGCTGAACTAAGGAATCTTACTTCGCTCTCGAAGCTAACTTGAGAGGGCACCTCTCAAGTTAGCTTCACCACAGTGCACTACTAAAATGCGGTGGAGCAGCTTACTTAAAAAAAAAGTATGTCAGCCTGCTCGTGCCTTATACTGTGTCCTGATAAATATGATAACAATTATTGTATTTTCACGTCCCAAAACCACGATATGATTATGGAGGACGCCGTAGTGGAGAGCTCAGGATATTTCGATCACCTGGGGTTCTTTAACGTGCACTTAACCCTAAAAGTCCACGGGCCTCGAGCATTTCGACTCCATGGAAATGCGGCCGAGGCGGCCGGGATTCGATCCCGCGACTTCAGTGTGTACTGGTAAAAGTAATACCTTCATGTGAAATCAGAATAGACGTGCTCGTGAGACAGGAAACAGTTTGATGCCGTGGCGAAGTCAGTGACATAATGTAGTTGTTGCCAAACATCTTCGTTATAAATCAATCAATCAATCAATCAATCAATCAATCAATCAATCAATCAATCAATCAATCAATCAATCAATCAATCAATCAATCAATCAATCAATCAATCAATCAATCAATCAATCAATCAATCAATCAATCAAAACACCTTTCCAATCGCCGATGATGAGGTCCTTGGAGAGGATGTCGGAGCGCGTCAGCGCGGGCACGATCAGGCTGGGAACGAAGTTGGCGCGGCTGAGCGAGGCGTTGGCCGCGCGGCTGGGCACCAGCGCCCAGTGGGTGCCGTCCGAGCTGGCCAGGAAGGACTCGCCCGACGAGTCGCTCGCCAGCATGCGGCTAGACTCCGGGTCGAAGCCCAACAGGTGGTTCACGAACGGCTCCAGGACTGCCGGTCACGAGAACGCGCGAAACACATTCAGTCGCTACATGGGCTTACATAGGGCTTACATAGAGTATAATGCTTACGTAGGCTTACATGATCTTTACACATGCTTAGTGTGCGGCTTACGTAGGCTTAAATGAGCCTTACACAGGCTTACATATATAAGGCTTACGTAGGGCTTACATAGAGTACAACAAGACTTATGTAGGCTTTCAAGAGCCTTGCACAGGCTTAAGGCCTGAACACACGTACGCGTTGCAGCGTGCCGGCGCGTGACTTTTTGACGCGGCGCCGCGCCCTCTCCCTATGGAGAGAGAGGGCGCGCGGCTACGCGTCGACACGCTGCAACGCGTGCGTGTGTTCAGGCCTTTACATAAGGCTTACATAGGGCATTAGGAAACACACGCGAGAAGGACCTATATGTTGTAGTAAATACTGAGAGAAAGCAAAGCTTGATCGGGAATATAGTGATACGTTGTACTAAGATGTGGATGTGACAGGAAAAGAAGTACTTAGCCATGTAATAACCAACGTAACACATACGATATGCCTAGAGTGATGTCTCGAGCTCCTGACTTGAACACGGGAAAGTTATTGCATGGACTATGGTAACATTTCTCATACAGAGGAACGTCTTTTCAGACGTATACAACTTAGAAAACACATTACTTACAATTATTTACTCTACCAATTAGGACGCAACCTAAGTTACGTTTTACTGTCTGTTTTGGTCCTAATGTATTTTAAAAAACCATAAATTAATTTGAATAAATTAGGTCAAACTAAGTTATTCACAAGAAAGCATAGTGATAAGTGAAAAACAAAGACGTACTTATCCAAGTTTTCCCTCCATCGTTGGATGAGAAGCATGCCAAGTGACTGAAAAAAAAAATACACAAAAACATCGCGCTCCAAGTGATTTACACTGCGTACATTTATCTGCCACTATTATAGCGGCGTCCTCGTTCGTAACCTTGAGGTAAACATACTCAGTCTTTCCGTGGAAGTCGCAGAAGTAGACGATGTTGTTGGTCGTGTCCACGGCAAAGTGACGTGTCTTCTTGGCTGTGTGACAGAGAAGAGGCTATGAGTACTTCTGTGCGCGGCCACTACAGTCCCTATGCACTTATTATTTCATTCACTTGCCTAGCCACTTGGAAGAATAAAATTGTTGTTCCGAGGATTATAATGCATACCTGCCAAGTTTGGAGAAACGGAATCCGGGAGATGTACTCAACGGGGGGGGGGGGCACTGTCAGCGGGATTTTGCGGTCGCCGCTGATTTGTAGAGTCCAAACCGATAACATCGCTTACGCATCGTCTGTTTCATGCGCGAGTAAAAGCGCGCTAGCGCTAGAGACGAACGCGGTTGAAGCAGGATGAAACGACCCGGCCGTCCCCGTCGCGCGAAGGGCGCATGCGATAACATCGCTCCGCGTGCGAGGCCTGTCGTCGCTTGCTTGCCAGTTATTTCGTCGGGCAAGAGTGAGCGAGCGAACAGTTAAGCGTATCAAGGCTGAAGCACTGCGGGCCCCACTTGCCTCCCCGAAGCGCAAGAAATTGAATTCCTCGGGCCAAACTGAGAAGCGCATCACCGGCAGGACGCGACTGCAGCGCTATGACACGTTTGCGTTGGCAGCACTGCGGCGCAAAGTGCACAACTACTTCATGCGCAATGAAACTGAGTTGAACCTTTCTAACCATCGTTAAAAAAAAAGAAGAAGAATCCTTTCTACTACGTGGCCAGACAACTTTGCTCATGTGGCCAGACAAAGCACTGGACGCGCGGAGCAAAATTGGATTTCCGGGAGATTTTTCTATGCCCGTACAACCGGGAGAAACGTTCAAAATCCGGAAGTCTCCCGGGTAATCCGGGAGACTTGGCAGGTATGATAATGTATAGAAAATAAAACAGCGCACAGCTAACAAAGAAGAAAAGGGAGGGATGGGGGAAAAGGGGGGGGGATATGCGCTGTGCTGTTATTTGAGTAGGAAGATGTAAGCGCACGCAGATGCACAGTTATGTAGCAACGCCAGCGGTACGAAATATGGATAAATAAAACAGCCCCAACAATTAGAGACACGTGCATAAGATGAGGCACAAATAGATACACACTTTTTACGTGAGAGTACCAGGTGTTGTCCTCTTCACATGCAGCTGAAAAAAAAAAAGAGAAAGAAAACAGTCTTTAGTGGCAACGAGTTCAGTGTCTAGCAAGTTAGACATTCAAGAGTATCCGTAACCCGGTAAAAGTGTAGTCACGATCGTAGAAGCATAGCATTAAATTCGCATAACACTAACGTAGACGTCGTGTTGCTAATATGCACTCACTAGCGGCTCACGGCACTTTTTGGTGCGTTATACTCAGAATTAACGGCGCAAGCTGAGAAAAAAGTGTGTACCCGTGTGACCACCGTGGTATTACTCGCCGGACCCGCCGCGTTTATTGTGTGTGTGGTTTCTGCGCAAACGTTTCATGGGCATTTAAGAGTGGCGTGCATCGCAGCAGGCATTTCGCTCACAACGTGTGCCTTCTCTCACAGTGTCTCGGAAAGTGGGATCTTGAGTGGAGTGAGTGAGGTGAGTGAGGTGAGTGAGGTGAGTGAGTGAGTGAGTGAGGTGAGTGAGGTGAGTGAGTGAGGTGAGTGAGTGAGTGAGTGAGGTGAGTGAGTGAGTGAGTGAGTGAGTGAGTGAGTGAGTGAGAGGTGAGTGAGTGAGTGAGTGAGGTGAGGTGAGTGAGGTGAGGTGAGTGAGGTGAGGTGAGTGAGGTGAGGTGAGTGAGGTGAGGTGAGTGAGGTGAGGTGAGTGAGTGAGTGAGTGAGTGAGTGAGTGAGTGAGTGAGTGAGTGAGTGAGTGAGTGAGACGGTTTCACGGTCGGATCTACGCTAGTAACACAAAGTTTCTTCCTACATGTGCCTATGCATGTATTGGCATGCGACTGCAGTGGCATTTGTAACTAATTTTTCGAAGTGGCCATCACGCAATGTGGAAACCCATTTTATAAGCAAGAACCAGGTGTACTGGAGTGCTTGCACTTCTTGTGAGGTTGTTTGCGCCTCATGGCGCCCGCGCGTCCTGCGGTTTCGGCTTCACTGCGTGGCATTAATGGCGGCGTAGATAGCGTAGTCGCCGCCGTGCGGGTAATGACGCTGTGTTACCGCGGCGACGCCGCCTGGCGGCGAGGTCGCACTCGCCCATTAGGAAGATGACAAACTTTTTGGGGCTTGGCGCTGCTTGTATACGGTCGTCTCTCGTGGGGAGGTCCGTGGGGACGATTCCGTGACTCGTTGCCGCGGACCCCCGCGGTTAGTCGAACGTCGGCAACGCCGCATTCGCGGTACTTTATGTGTGTTATGTTGTTTTGAGTGTGTGTTGTATTGTGTGTCACTTGTGGTGTTGCTTTAGTAATTTGTATGATTCGGCTGGAGGGCTCGCTCTTTTGTAAAAGGCGCTAATAAATGTCCATGTATTCGTTGCACTATGGTGCATACTGCGTCCGTCGTTCCTCGAGCGTAAGGGAACGCACAGATGGGACAACGCATCTACGGGACACAGTATACCTCCGTTCTCTTGTTTCAGCTCCTCGATGTAGCATCCGTACAGCTCGAGTTGCATGCCCACCAGGAGCTCGTCTTCCATCTGCGGGTCGGACGCTTCCTCAATGACGAAGCGGATTTGGCGTGCCTGGATCGTCTTCTCGAGACGGTCGATGGCAACGCCGTTCTTGTGGTCCAGGGTTCGAACCTGTGCGCCAATAATAACGCTTCGATACCAAGAGCTACTTCGGCGATACTCCAGATTACTTGTCTTGGGTTACAGAAAAACACAGCTCATTGCTACATAACATATTGAACGCATATCCAGATACACGTGAACGTTCTAAAAATATTTACATACCGCCGGATTTATTTACTTCCCGAAACCACGCCGTTTCCAACAACAAGAGTTGCTCTACTCCGATTCGTAAGCAAGCAAATGTGTACAACAATTAACGCGTATTCGACGCACGTTACGAGCGCCTTTCACGCGCTAAGTAAGAACCCAGTGTCCTTATACAGTGAAACTTCACTTGAACGAACTTGACGAAACCTCAGGAAAAAGTTTGTTAAAGTGAAAGTTCGCTGTATTGAAATAGCTACGTTACAGCTTGTTATTACAACCTGAAGGAAACATCAGGTGCTCAAATAAAGCTCCAACTCATTTACTTGTCACAATGCTCGTTTCCATGTGAATTTATGCGGTGCAGAATGCAGTAATCTTTCGCTGCACTTTTCTCTTAAAAGTGCAGTGGTCACGAATGGAATTACTGTGTCCAAGCTCTCATGAACCTTCTCCGACACAACATTCTGCTGGGTAGAAGAGGGCTTCGGTTTCTCCAAGCGCAGCAGCGCATCCCCGCAAAACACCCAGCGTTTCACCCAGAGATGCGCTTGCCTATGACATTCATGAAGACCAGCAGACGGTTGTAGAATTAACGCTGCAACTGTCGCTTCGGCTGCGACTATACAGGTGGCTTCGAAAATATGTAGGCAGCCAATAGAACTCAAGGCCAATTGGGGCCCACTTTTCGTCACGTGGAAATGAAGCGTATTGTAACGTAATATCATGGTCTCCGCGATTAGCTCTGGTGGAGCGCCGTTGTCGGAGCTGATTGCGAAGGTAATGGTAAAAACAAGCTACAGAATTGTGGTTTTACGAGTTGAAATGATCAAAATTGCCTGAGAGGCATTGGATTGGTGTCACGAAATGTGCACGTGGAACTGAAATGTGCTATGCACTGAATTTTGTTAAACTGAAGTGAGTTAGCACTGGGTTCAAGGACGCTTTCGTGTGGGATTTGAAAAAAAAAGTTTGTGAAACTGAATATTGCAAGTGAAATTGTGCAACTTAATAGCGGAAAAAGAGTCTTTCCTTACTCTGGTACAACTTAAAAAACGCTTTCTGCTTCGACGTTAGAGAGTGATAATTGAAGTGACCGGAAGTTTCTTGGGGTACAACACGTGCTGCTGCTATCGCAATCTTGAAACCGACCGAAAAGGCGAATTCGTGGTTTTACCTTCGTTACGCCAAGCTAAGACAGCATACGATGACAGCACACGACAGCACACGACAGCATACGAAAGGCCGGGCCCTTAAAGTGCTCCGCACCTAAAACACGCAAGGCGGTTTATCCAGCATGCAAATTGCGGTTAGCACACGGACTTGCCTAAACATCTCTCTCTCTCTCTCATCGCTTGAACAGCCTCGTGAATTTCCAAAAAAATTTCAAGCACGTATACTAGACAAATTCATTTAGTAACGGTCCTTTCTATGGTAGCTGAGCAATCTGACCACCCTTTAGTAGTTCTAGTAGGAAACTCTACGCGGTAACGTAGACGTGCCGGCTCCTCACGGCGTCACAAGAATGCGCCAAGGCGCATTTTTTGCTCGTCGCCGCTCCAACGAGGCGTTCATTTGCTGTCGCGGACGGTGGCAACTCACGTCTCCGTGCTTGTGCCAGTCCTGGCCGTTGTCGCTGTAGAGCAGCCGGTACTTGGAAACCCGCCGCGAACCAGGCACGTACACCACCTCTACCTGCGACACCCTGGTGACGCGCATGAAGTTCACCTGAAGGTAGTCGTGCTTCAGGCTCGACTTTACGGCCGGTGACCACACTGCGCAGTCGCCGGAGGAGGTGGTGAAAGGGGCGAGGTAGAAATGGCTTGGAATTTGTCGACAGAAAGGAAGAGAGCTCTCAACAACAACAACAACAACAACAACAACAACAACAACAACAACAACAACAACAACAACAACAACAAAAAGCTGAGAGACGATTGGGCTCTTCCATGTAATGTAGTACTGCTTGAAAGCACGAACAGACTTGCAAATGGTCAAATTAAGCCAAGGTACTTTCAAGGTCAAGTTTCTGGTGGGCCACGACATGTCTCACACAAGCTCAATGTACCACTTTCTTTATTGTGAGGAATGAAAAAAAAAAAAAGAATAAAACCTCGGCCCGCACCATAATTATATAGCAGGCTCGCAATGTACCATTGCCGAATTGCGTGTTGTTGCGTTGCCATGCCTATGCATTCCCCTACTGAGTCCAGCTGAAGACGCGTGTTCTTTCCTAACCCCCGCGAAATCTCGATAGGTAGGGTACAAGTGCTTTCGTAATTAAAACAAAAAACAAAAGAACAATAACGGTACTTTACACACGGCTGCACCGGCTAAATTGTATCGGCCTGTCATTTTGTACTAAATTTCCGTACAG
>NW_023615915.1:0-17826 GCF_013339695.2 Rhipicephalus sanguineus | reverse complement strand
AAATTTCGACCACCTGGGTTCTTTAACGTGCACGACGCATCGAATCTAGTACCGTAAGGTGTGAGGTTCGGCGGGTCTCATTAGGGTAGCTGGCTCCCGCCTTCCGTCCACATAAGCGATGTTTTCCCAGTGAGGAGGCGCGCACTTGCAAGAAGGAACATAGCAGAGGCTGGGTCCGAGCTAGTGGTACGTTGAAGTTCTGTGTGTCGCTCGTGTGTCGTCTTCTTGTTCCCGTCTTCGTCCGCTTAAACGGTTTCATAATGTCAATGAACGTAGGCTTACCTACATAGTTACAAGTGAGGAGAGTGAACGAATGAATCAACTGAACGCATTAACCACAAAGTCTTCGGACTTTATTAAGCCCCGAGTCTGCCAACACCGAGGCACTCGAAACCGGTGTCAGCAGCCCGCCAATCCGGTGACTTGCCGCCACAGCGCCCTGCCGCCAGAAAGGAGGTAATGGGCCCCACAGTACATTCGGTGATGAGGGCCAAGGACGATAAGTGCAATGGGGAAACACCAGTGCACCGCACAATATAGATGTTCACGAACCACGCCCCGGCGACTCGAACATTGGAATGTCGGCGAGGAGGTTTAGTCCGAAGGAGGGGGGGGGTGAAACGTCGATGACATTGGCTGCCGCTGCCGGGAGCACTTCCAAGTGCTGATGGCTGCCTTCAGGTGGAAGCATCACCTTGATCGATGAGAGCGTCTCCAGCGGCGCTGTCCCTCGCTGACACACACCGCACAAGAAAGGGTTGTTCCTGAAACCTCCGTTAGTTTCCTCGCAACCGGACTACGGCGAAGTGCTTCGCGCACTTGACCACGTGTGCGGAAGCACATCTCCAAGAAAAGTGGCGCTCCGTGCCTCCGTCCAAGCCCCACTATGGGGCAGACAGCATTCCGGCAGACAGGTGCACGCACAATGGCATCTGCCTCGAAGAATTTCTAGGCCAAACGTAACAGCTCCTCCGCCGCTCGGAAAATCTCGGCTGGCCCGCGCTCACAACCGCTGGGCACAAAGAGAACGACTGGTGACGAGGACGATGGCTTGACTTGGAATCACAACTGCGAACTCTTAACAAACTCCGAAACCACCTCACAATGACCGACAGCAGCAAAGCGAACCACACAACTCAGTGCCATGCCGCGATCACGCGCCTTGGTCTCGCTGCTAAAACCCTGCAGGCTTCTCAAGAAACACAAACAAATGAAAAACCGCTACTCTAAAATTTTCACGGAATTTCGTGCCGCCAAAGCTACAACAGTCATCGAAGAGGAGAAACTTACAAAAGATATCTGTGCGTATTCCTTACGCTCACTCAAAACAAGCTCAAAACGTAGCCGCCATTACCGTTACCTACTGGGGGACACACCCCTGACGCACTCGCAAACTCTTTGACCACAGATTCATCTGCGTCTTATAACTGTCTGAAACGTATCCTTAACCTCAACGTTCGGTAAAGCGTAATGCCCAGCTGAAGTGATCGCACGATCCATAAGTATTCAATTAAAATAACAAAGTAGAGGGATGATTTTCGAATGGCGGCGCACAAAAGGGCAACAAATACGTACACATAAAAATACGCAAACACAAGCGCTGTGCGCTGCCATTCGAAAATCATGGCTCACCAACTAGCGCATCAGTACATATTAAGAAAGTAGAGGGAATTGACATCGCGCACTAACAAGCTCGTTTGGTTAATGTTACCTCCTCATGTCAGCCCCTCTGGTACAGAAAGAACGCATTGGGCTCTGCTGGTCGCTTCAGATTTACACTACTCGCATTTATAAAGCGCTGAAATATTACACATACCATCAGCCGTACGCCACATCCATAGAAACTAAACTTCTTTGAACATGCGTCTGAACCTAAATGTTCACGAAGATCAAGACGCTAAGAAAATAAGGCTCAAGGCCGTACACATCAGGAGCACCTGACAAAATCTGCGTTGGTTTCGTGCTGAAACAACTGCCTCAATTGCCTCTCAATCCTAACACGAGAACAGCAACACTCATTGACGAAAATGAGCATTTCGTAAACCACTATGGCTTTACGCTAAGACCTTCCTCAGAATTGCTCATTTGCTCCCTTAAAACGATGACGGAGTACTGCTTCGCGTTACCCATAAAACGCAGAAAACCTGTAAACTTCAGTTTCGCTCGCCAAACGCTACCACTCTTTCAAAATTAGCGGTCGTACAAATCTTCACTCACGACTAACGTGCTCTTAAATAAAAGAAAACATTTTACGCAGTCAGCTCACTCTGATGCGGGCCACTGCTTCCGCGGCTTAATAAAAGTAACACATACAATGCTTAAGGAACCCAAAAGGAAATAACTTCTTAGCCAAACAATCCAGTCGCCGAGATAGCAAAAGAACACTACAAAAAACTAAAATAATCTTCCAAAAGATTCATTTACACAAAATTGGCCGCTTATCTGCGTGCTTCGCTGCAAATGTCGTCGAAAAACGATGATCTTCTGCCGGCCGTACTACATGACATCGTTTTATAAACGTTGCTACATGAGTTCTATAAACGTTGCTACATGAGTCCTGGTCTCATCTGCGGCCACCCGTGATGCTGTTCCCAGGGCCACTGCCAGGTGGCACCATATCGTCGGCAGAGGGATTTTTCGTGCATAGCGCCGCATTTCAAGCGCAGCCTAAGAAACATTAGGGTCTTTAGAATCACGTATCTATGTCGTTTCTAGTAAAGGAACACACCACCTCGTACTTACGTATTGATGTTGCGCCTCAGATATGCGTATTATTTGCTTTTTGATCGACAATGTTCGCAAGTACGAACGCAGTTACCAGTTCAAGATGGCTGGGCGTTCAGCAAGTGCTTAAACTTTGGCCAGCTGGCTGAATCGTGTGACAGACAGACAGACAGACAGACAGACAGACAGACAGACAGACAGACAGACAGACAGACAGACAGACAGACCAAAATTTCTGCGTTCAACTATCCCAAGAGAGAGTGTCATCTTTAAAACTCTGTTTCCCATTCTCCGACAAGCTTACAGGTGTCTTCCACTTTTCAGTCGTACACGTGGCCCACGGTCGCGTTTTTGGCAGCTTTCGAGGTCGCCAGAGACTACAATGACCGCGCGCCATTAGCTGAACTTCAGTAACACTGATAGTTGGGCAAGTTTGTATGGGTTCATGATTAAACTGAGCGCAACGGACACGATATACAAACGAAGAATACACGAGGACAGACGCCGGACTCTCAAACTGATCTTTATTCACGTCGACTCACACTTATATACATGCACGTGATTTACACAGAAACACGCGAAGGTGATAAATATACAGGGTTTTATCACGCTGGCCTGCTCAATTACCACATTTCTTTCTGCTGCAGGGCGATGGACGGAACGCTGATACATGAGTTGCTGTTATGAATGTTCAAAGCCTCTATTATCTCGCGAGTTGTCTATTATTCCTGGCGATGATGCTGGTTTTTTCAAATTGAGGCGCGCACCCGCACTCCTTGCAGTGCGCGTCTATATGTGAAAGGCCATCGGTGCGGCAATTCGCCTCGTGTTCCCTTAATCTAACATTGATGCAGCTTCCGGTTTGTCTTATGTATACCGCGTTTACATAGGAGAAACCGGAAGACGGAAGGATGCGGTGTCAACCACCGATCCCTAGCCACTGATTGCGCCACGGGGGTTGTGCCACGGGGGTTGTGTGCGAGGTAAAGCACAAGTAGAAATATCTAGAGTGCTCAAATGGGGTAGTTTATGAAATACCTCTTACATGTGGCAAGACATACGTCGGCCAAACCGGCCAATGCCTTAACAAAAGGCTGCGGCAGCGTGAAAATTTGGTAGGTAAGCTGACGATTTCTGGCAATTTAGCAGCACACTTTTCTAACTGTAAGTGCACACCATGTTTTAAGAATACAAAGCTAGCACATGTGGGAAATAACAGAAATAACAGAATTCAGCATTACTGTCAACCTCATATCGGCTCACGTTTATACTCGTCTATTCACACATATCTCAATTCACTTACGTTCACGCGCCACCTCAATATTTATTGGTCAGAGACGTGAATTGGGAGGGGTACTGTGACCTCCCCCCCACTCTTCCATGGAAAGGGCTTGATAAAAATATCTCGTGTGAGTCAGGTATTTCATAAAAACGTCTTTACTGGATTACTGATAACTCGTATTTGAAGGTATAAGATCAAAGGCGTATCGTAGAGCACCGATTATGTGAGATATTAGCATTAAAGAGCATTGACACCAAGATCGAAGAACGGTAGTTCCACGCTCACGGACTCACGAGTTGACTCACTCAGGCTCAAGCCAAGCCGTGAGTCTGAGTGAGTCCGGCTGAGTAATATGCTGGCGAGTTTGAGTCCGCGTGAGTCCGTTTGAGAAAAAGTTTAGTGAGTCTGAGTTCGAGTGAGTTTGGTTGAGGAAAATTTTGGTGAGTCCTGAGTCCGAGTGAGCCCTCAGAGCACAATATACTTGTTGAGTGAGTCTGAGTGAGCTCAAATTTTTTTGCCGACCTACGTACGCTCCACAGTGACGTCGCCGTTCCTGTATGTACGGTCGTTAGTGCCGCAATAAATGATGAAATTTGTTATGTACCGTGGTGCAACAGCGATAAAATCTTGCATGTCATTTGTCGTGGCGCCGCTTTTAAACCTAATGTATGGTGCATGTTTCCCTCGGGAAAAGCGATGTACTGGCTCTCACCAATTAAAGCTATGTGGAAAGTAGAGGACACTCGCCATGCTTCATCTTCCGTCAGTGGAAACCCAGAAGGAGTCAGGAAAACACTTACAAGCGAAAATTTGCAAACAGGGGGTTTGCCGATGTTTCGACCTGTATTCTTCAAGGCTGCTTTCCTTAGCACTTGTATGCACAGTGCCCTCTCCTCCAATCCAAACAAAGGAGGAGGAGGGCGCAACTGTGAAAGCGGAGGTGGGGGTGGACGCCGTGACGAATTCGGTGAGTCGAATTGACTCACGCAATTGCTCAGGGCGACCTCACCTTCTCTTCCACCCCCGCTTTCACAGTTGCCCCTTCCTCCTCTGTTTTTTAAACTGGAGGAGAGGGCACTCAACATATACACACAAGCGCTAAGGAAAGCAGTTGCGGCCTTGAAGAAAAGTCCGCTTGTCGAAACGTCGGCTCCGGCACACCAACTCTTTTCGAATTTTTCATCACAAGCTTCCATCTTCCCCCGACTCCGGCCTGCAGTGACGCTTGTCATTCAGGGCCGCACTGCCCCTGCAGATGATCTGGCCTCAGTCATCCCTCCATCTTAATACTCGTTAGTTCCGGCTGTAATGAAATTTAGGCGTGTGTGTAGCATATCCTTTGAAACTTGTCATTGCTCGTGTAGATTTCTTGGCTTTCAGATTGAACAGTGCAGTACTGGACTAGTTAATGATGCGTTCATAACGAAAACTATATGTCAGGCAGGCAGGCATGAGGGGATACTGGCATGCTCTCGGAAGTATTTCCCATTCATTCCCACTAATCTCTCACTGTGCAGTTCCTCCAGCAGTCAATGGAGCAACTCGACTGGCATGTGGAGGAGGACAGATTTGAAGCCCCAACACCTCATGGCAACAAGGTTTTCAGCAACATTGTCGCCACCTTGGACCCCTCAGCCTGTCATCGCCTGGTGCTGGCCTGCCATTATGACTCTATGGTTCGGACTTCACTACAGTAGTAGTAGTAGTAGTAGTAGTAGTAGTAGTAGTAGTAGTAGTAGTAGTAGTAGTAGTAGTAGTAGTAGTAGTAGGGTAGTAGTAGTAGTAGTACATCTGTGTAACAGTGCACTGCAACAAAACAACTGGACTGAAAGGTGAACAACTCGCTCAAATCATTCCGGTTATTTTGTTGTGGTGTGCTGTTACATCGAAGTATGAACCGATACCAACTCGCCCAAGTTGTGATCTTATTGCAGTAGTAGTAGTTGTTGTTGTTGTGTACTGGTGAACATGGCTTTGAAGATATACCAGCGCCTTGCCTATGTGTGTCTAACAGGTGGACAGAGGAGGTGTCCATTAGACAACTTGAAAGTATTTGCCCCACCTACTGTCCAGAGCTGCCAAGAAAGACCGGCTGCTAAGTGGACTGCATGTAGTAGTATTTATATTTGCTTTATGCATGCATGATATTCGTACTTAAAATAAAAGACGGTGGCGCAACACAGGACAAGGACGAATGCAAGAAGAAAAGACGTATACAAGCGCGAAAATTTTATGAATATTCATATACGTAATGGTGTCTATCGGACAGTGTGATACCTTCCCGAGTCCGTTTAACTTGGCACAGATTCAAAGTGGACTGTGACTGAAGGGGCTGACAACCGGCGAAAACGTATCAAAATACACTAGTGAAAGTGGAAGGACTATGAATTATAGTGACAGAATTGAGCATTCTTTGCACGATTTGAACAGGATTTTTATGCTTAAATTGCGTTTAAAAGACAGAAAAATTTCCACATTGCGTCGCATGCCGACAAACCTTAATACTGTGCGCATGAATCATTCAGACTGCTTTGCATAGTCTGTTGTTTATTCGCACCATAATGCATGCCTAAAATTACATTCTATCTATTATTAGGTGTTCTCACTTAACGACATGCTTAATACAAAGTAAAAGGAGTTGACAATGAGTAGCGGTGCTGCATTTGCAGCAACTAATGGAACCATAACAAGGCTGCAGTCTTCAACTTGTCCATGTACAGGAAGAGACCAGTGAGCGAGTTCACGCCGACGTGCCGTGGACGATGCATGGGACATATGTGGCCATTGCATTGTTGCGGCCCGAAGAATGCGTTTACGAGCACTCAAGCATGGTGGCTTCGGTGTGCCGTAAGGAGCATTGAACGACGTGAACCCAGCGTGCATGCTTGCGCAAACATCTGAGAGGGCAGGTTGGGCACTCAGCTGCTCTCAGGACAAAGAGAAATCGGTGAGCGGGGACAGTGCACATGTAATGCGGGCATTTGGGAGCCCTTCCAACTGATTGTCCCTTGACTCAAAGGTCAAGTTCGAGCTGCTACATGGGCGGTTTAAAAGACAGTGAAGTCAGCAGTCCATCGAGTCAGCGGAGCACGCTACAACTGTATCGAAACCGCAATGGCCATTCAGCAACGGAAGTGGAAACAGCACCAATGTGCCCCCTCGTTCACAATGTGCTGGTACTCACAATTACAGAGAAATAACCAAAGGAAAATGCTGTAAAAGTAGTATACACGGGTTTGAAGGAAAGAAGTGTTAATTTCAAGGGCTCGTTTTCTTTGTTATACACAATATTAATGAGAACTAACAGACAATAATGCCAAGGAATGTATAGGGGATGTTTTTAGTAATAAATGTAAGGTAATTGTGAAGAAAGAAAAGTGGACGAAAAGATAGCTTGCCGCGGGCAGGGACCGAACCTGCGACCTTCGATAACGCGTCCGATGCTCTACCAACTGAGCTACCGCGGCGGCCATCCCCCCGTCCACTTTATAGGGTATATGTGTGGCATTTAAACGTGGGAGCGTCAGTCAGCGCCGCCAGTAGCCATGACGGCGAGTGTGGAACACTCTTTTTCTGCCTTGTTGGCGTCACGTAGCACGTGATGAGGTTCGGTCCCTGCCCGCGGCAAGCTATCTTTTCGTCCACTTTTCTTTCTTCACAATTACCTTACATTTATTACTAAAAACATCCCCTATACATTCCTTGGCATTATTGTCTGTTAGTTCTCATTAATATTGTGTATAACAAAGAAAACGAGCCCTTGAAATTAACACTTCTTTCCTTCATTCATAGCGAGGGTCTCGTTCTGGCAGACTTGATGCTTTCAGGTAGTATGCGAGGGATTATTGGTCAGCTGCCAGCTCGTAATAAGTTCACGTGCTACGTGACGCCAACAAGGCATAAAAGAGTGTTCCACACTCGCCGTCATGGCTACTGGCGGCGCTGACTGACACTCCCACGTTTAAATGCACACATATACCCTATAAAGTGGACGGGGGGATGGCCGCCGCGGTAGCTCAGTTGGTAGAGCATCGGACGCGTTATTCGAAGGTCGCAGGTTCGGTCCCTGCCCGCGGCAAGCTATCTTTTCGTCCACTTTTCTTCTTCACAATTACCTTACATTTATTACTAAAAACATCCCCTATACATTCCTTGGCATTATTGTCTGTTAGTTCTCATTAGTATACACGGGTTTGTAATTATTTACCAAGTATTTTTACACTTGAAATCTGCGAGCTGCACATACCCTCGACAACAGTGACCTGTCTGTATTGCCGAGAGCATGTGACAGCCGCATTGTGTGGTGCCACAATCCGCCTCGTACATTTCCCTCTGCTGCCATCTCTCGTTTCGGTGGGGACAGCTGGTATCACCCAGAACGAAAGCTGAGGTGTTTCGCGACTTTCCCGCTAGGGGGAGGTTGCATGCGCCATTGCATCGTGAAAAATGCGGATGAATAATTTAAAACCTATATATATAACAATGTTAAACAGGTTATGAAAATATTCAAACCAAAATGAAATTAATTTTTGGGCTTTAAAGTGTCCATTTATCTAATTTCCGGTGACATGAAAACGAAAGATCCGCAGTGCCACGCAATTTTTGCGAGAAGCGCCTGGACTACACAGTGGCCGTTGAAAACTGCCATGTGGCAGCACCACAGCTCCATTGTGTCGATATTGTTGTAGCGTTTCGAAGGCCATCAACTGGATGGCCTTTCAAGAGTGCCCATGGGACACAGGTATAAAACTAGGGTGCACATACGAGCAGTCCACATCGCCACAGAGCATTCCAAGGAAGAGATTGCTTCCAGTGGCCTAAAGCAATGTTGCAAAGGTGCCATTCACACTGAAAATCCAGCAGGAACGAGGGCTCTGGATGGATCCACTCTGACGCTATCCAAAACCATGTTTGGCTCCAGTTATTTAGAGCTGGATTTACATGAGGCATACCCTACAAGCAGGCCCGTAGCCAGGAGGGGGGGGGGGGAATTTGCATGATACATGGTGTTTTACGAAAAATAAATAATGAAAATAGGCATTTTCTCAAATAGTCAAGGCTTTCAAAAGTGCCCCCCCCCCCCCCCCCCGAAAAAAATTCCTGGCTACGGGCCTGCCTTCAAGTACGGTAAAGAAAGGATGGTTCTCCATACTGCAGCGCTCAAAGGGCTGGGTTCGTCAGCTCTCACCATGGCACAGAAAAGGCACTTCAAGGTGATCGTCGACAAATATGGATGGGTTAATGAGGCACACAGCGATATAACGAACTTGAGTGTGCCAAAGTGCACCAAATTAGATTTACTGCGCCGTCATGATAATATCGACGTAGATTGTGCGAAACTGCGCCAGAGTCTCGGACTTCACGGTGTCTATCACCGACAGTCGCGCTGCCGAGGCGTCCGAACATGTGCAGCTTTATCTTGAAGCCACCAATGTTACAGCCACACAGCCACGGACAAAGGTTTATTCCGCAGACTAAATAACACTCGCACGCAACATTTAAACAGGGTGTTTCTTTTTTAGACAATACCGATTTTTTAAATTAAAATTCTATGACAGTCAGGCTCCTGTCGTTTTCGCGCACGAACTCTACGTCGAGGTGGAAATAGACTAAAACGCGTTCTTGGGCTAGTTGGTGCATGGTCTGACAAAAAATTTGGAGGCGCAAAGAAACGAGGACAAGAAATGACAGGACATGGTGCCAACTAACAACCGATTTATTGGAAAGAATATTGCGTCCCAGGTAACTTCAGGCGCATGCGCTTCTCTGATTGGTAAGCACAGTAACAGAATGACAAACGACCTTTAGTTATCAAGATTTGTCCAAAATGTGCAATTCGTTGGCATATAAGTTCATACTGCACACTAACACCGGGCATGCTTCTTGTTTATGCAAAAAGCCTTCAACAATTATCTGACCACCTCGTTGCGACTTTCCTCAAGCACCCCGGTTTCGAAAAAACGGTGCCCCGCATGCGCAGGAGTTGCAATGCGAAGGGAAGCGTAGTCCAGGTACATTCAGCAGTGAACGACGTTGAGCCAGTTGGTGCTGCATAACGAAAGGATAAGAAATTCAGCCAGCTCCACGTCGCGAACACTCGAAATAGCGAAGCGTACGCCCTTCCTTCTCCCGTTCGTTGGCTTCGGTCTCTCTTGCGCGAACATCGCGGTTGGCTCGACGACGACATGCCCGTGCTCGCCTCAGCTCTCGCTCACATCGGGCGGCTTCTTCGTCGGGAGAATGAGAAATGTTCGCCATCTTGAAAGTGCAAACTCCTGAACACTGACACTGACAGGCTATTTTACACTCCCCTGCGCTTCACCGTCACCCCATCTTGGCGCGTTTCTCGCAGCCCTCCCCTTCCTACCGAGCCTCACTCCTTCGTCACTGCGAGGCCACGTGATCACCGCTACCACGACCCCGGACATGAAAGCCTCGACCAAAAACAGATTCGCTGTTAAAATAGCGCTTAAACGACGAGGACGGGAAGGAACGACGCATTGTGTGTCGTTCCTTCTTTTGTCCTCGTCGCTGTTTTTTTTTTCCTTTCGTTATGTCAAACACATTGTTTAGGGAAGCTTCATGTTCCATTAATCGGATATTTAAACGTCGACCAGTCTGACCGATGTATGTCCTACCACAGCTAAGGGGTATTTCATAAACCACCCCAACTGCAATACCGTTTTACATGCTGTATCTCACAGGCGGCCTTATTCGTTTGCTCAGAAATACGCCCCTAACAATTTTCCACTCCTGACAAGCTGTCCCGGCTATGCGCCCGTGTTTAGTTCGCACCTGGAACACTTGTATGGCTGCATGTACCATCCTGCGCACCTGGTTTGTCTACCAAACTCCTTTCAAATTACCATGGTCCCTACCGCGTGGTCGAGGGCACATCACCTGTCAATTACGACATTGAACCGCTTACGCAGCTCGGCGACCGTCGTCGGCGTGGACATGATACTGTTCACGTAGATCGCTTGAAGCCGTACTTCGACCCGCTTGTTCCCACCTGTTAGATCGCCAGGATGACTTGGTCTTTCTCGACGGGGGCAATCATAATGAAGGAACGAAGACAATGACAGGGGGCTCAACGATCATCACCACGAACGGAGGCACCACGAAAACTGCGAACACCACCACCTTCTTCGCCCTGTGTTCTTTTCCGATCTACCGCCTGCTTCTTAGGCTCTCCGAATAAACCTGATTACATTTCTATTATGTGAGGGTGCATTGTGCTTGCCTTTCTTTTAATTCTGATCGTCAACATAGCGGCACGCCGTAGTTTTAAAAGATCTTGTAACATTACGCGCAGTTGCATTTTTACTTAGAACTCTCGAAAATTGTTTGCGCGGTAGGCTCCATTAAGTACGGTATCAGCAGGTTTACTTATTTTTATTTATTTGCATATACTGGAGCCCCAGTGCAGGGCTACAGCTGGAGTGGATAAGTTATACAGAACTAACACAAGAGAAAGAAAAAAAGAAAAAAAAACTACAACAACAAAACTATAGTATATTACAACAGTGCCTAAGAAACCAGCACATCACATATTAGAAACCAGCACTTTTGTATTTTCCAAGTGGTTAATAGCGGCATAAATGAAATCTTTTAATGGTAGTGAAAGAATATTGCCCGGCAGGGAATTCCAAAGGTCTATAGTACGTAGGAAAATAAATTTGAATGTGTCAGTACGAGCAAAGACAGGCTTTACGTTCAAGTTGTGGGAGCTGCGGGTGCAAGTTTCTTCGACAAATGTGTTGTAGTTACCACTAAAAACGCCAGAGGAGGAGTTGATAACTGCGTATAATATTTTTAAAGATTCGATGCGATAACCAGAATGTAATTGTACAATATTCACTGGTTGCTGAGCCTGTGTTGGTGAGAAGTTGCGGCTGTAGTTACGGCAGATGATATTGAACGAAGCCAAGGATTTTTAGGTAACATTGTAGGGGTACCAAACAACAAATCTGTATTCTAGAATAGGGTGAATCAGCGTTTTATACAGACGTAGTTTGGTATCGCGAGATGATTTAGCCAAAATACGGCGCACATAACCTAACTTTTAAGCTTTGCCGCTGATATATTCGATGTGGTTAGTGTAGGAAAGATTTTTTATTAGAATGACACCTAAATATTTATATTGTGACACTGTTTTAAGTTTTATACCGCCCAGATAGTACTCAGACGAAAATGGGTTCTGTGCATTGTTAAATGACATGGCGACTGTTTTAATGCAATTAACGTTCATTTGCCATGTTTTGCACCAAGCGCTGAAAGAAATGAGTGATTGTGAAAGACGGTGATGATCTTCAGCAGAATTATAGATTCCGCAATGATCAGCATAAAGTCTTATTTTAGATGATGTGCAGTGAGGTACATCATTAATATTGTTACACTTAAAGGAGACCGTCAAGGTTGAAAGGGGCTGTTTATTACGTCGTGAGGGTGAGCTCAGGAGCGGCCGACTAGTTGGTGATTTTCACCTCGTCCTCTCTTTTCTGACCTGGAGCGGCGAGCACGTTCACTCTGGTCTTCGTTGTCCTCGTCCATATGCGCAACATTCCTCTCCTCTTAGACGAAGGCCGCCGGACGAGTCAGTCGATTTGTCTCGGCGTTAATAATTTCAGGCGGGCGACATGGACAACTTGTGTCTTGGCAGATCTTCGACCACTCGCAGTGAGGCGAGCTATTGTGTAGGTGACCTCTGTGAGTCTGTTGACTATAACAAATGGTCCATCGTAAGTGGCCAAAAACTTTTGGCACAAACTGCGTTTTCATGTAGGAGTCGACAACCACACTAAATCACCACGGCCATAGGTTACAGGTCGGTGGTGAATGTCGTAGCGTGCTTTCGCTCTGTCTTGCGATGCCAAGGTGCGTAACCGAGCTATGCGACGCGCCTCTTCGGCAAGGCAGAGGGTCTCGGCGACAGTGACGTTTTCGTGATCACTGAAAGGGAAGACTGTGTCGATTGTGTGCCGGGGCGAACGTGCGTACAGCAAGAAAGGGCTATAGCGTGTAGTCTCGTGGTTCGCGGTGTTGAATGCGTACGTAATGAAAGGCAGTACATCATCCCAGTTCTTGTGGTCGGATGAAACATACATAGACACCATGTTGACAATTGTCCGGTTGGTACGCTCCGTAAGCCCATTCGTTTGTGGATGGTAGGGGGTCGAGTGGCGCAAGCGGGATTCGCACAGACTAAGGAGCTCCTCCACGACATCCGCTGTGAATTGTCGTCCACGGTCGCTGATGATCACGCGAGGAGGGCCATGCCGGAGGATGACGTGTTGTAGCAAGAACAATGAGACGTCACTGGCGGTTGCGGAGGGAACGGCCGCCGTCTCGCAGTAGCGTGTGAGGTAGTCGACGCAAACAATTATCCATCGGTTGCCATGTGCTGACATGTGGACCCAGGAAGTCAATGCCCACTTGCTGGAAAGGTGCGCTTGGAGTTGGTATCGGCTGCAGAAGACCAGCTGGAGCAGTAGATGGACGCTTGTGGCGCTGGCACTGCATGCAGCTGGCCACATACATCTCAATAGACTTTTGCATACCAGACCAATAAGAGCGTTCCTCAGTCCGATGAAGCGTCCGCGCAGAACCTAAATGTCCAGACGTAGGGTCGTCGTGCATAGCACTCATAATCGATGTTCGAAGGCTCTCCGGCACCACCAGCAGAAAACGTGCGCCACTGCTGGAAAGGTTCTTCTTGTATAGCAGTCCATCACGCACACACAAATGGCGTGCTGTAGTAGAGGTGGATGCAGCGGCGAAGAGCGGCGCCAGTTTGGCGTCCTTTCGCTGTTCTACTTCGAAGCTGTGGAAGTCTGGAAAATTAGCCGAAACAGAAGCTACAAGGTGGTCAAGGTCATCGGCGTCACAATCCGTTGTGCTAAGTGGCATACGTGAAAGGCAGTCCGCATCGGCATGTCGTCGACCGCTCTTATAAGAGACGGTAAAGCTGTATTCTTGCAGCCGAAGTGCCCAGAGCGCAAGGCGGCCACAAGGATCACGAAGGTTGACAAGCCAACACAAAGAGTGGTGGTCAGTGACTACTGTGAATGGCCGCCCGTAAAGGTAAGAACGAAACCGCTGAATTGCAAATATTACTGCCAGGCATTCTTGTTCCGTAACGGTGTAATTCTGTTCGGGTCTTCTTAGTGAGCGACTTGCGTATGCGATGACGTGTTCTCGCTCACCGTAACGTTGGACTAGGACGGCGCCAATGCCTATACCGCTGGCATCCGTATGAAGTTCTGTCGGAGCAGAAGGATTGAAGTGCTGAAGGACAGGTCGTGACGTCAGCAGGAACTTCAATTGCCGAAACGGAGAATCGCACTCCGGAGACCACTCAGAGGGAATGTCCTTTCGTAGCAGGCATGTCAGCGGATACGCGACGTCGGCAAATTTCGGTATAAAGCGGCGGAAGTACGAGCAAAGCCCCAGAAAACTACGGAGCTCTTTGACAGAGCGCAGGGCACTGAACGCCTCGACGGTTGCTGTCTTCTGGGGATCAGGGCGGATGCCATCCTTTTCAACGAGGTGCCCAAGCACGAGGGTTTGGCGGTCTACGAAGTGGCATTTCTTCGAGTTTAAAACTAGGCCAGCGTTCTGAATGCAGTTCAAAACAATATCCAGACGCGAGTTGCGTTCGCTGAATGTTCCGCCAAAGAGGACGACATCGTCGAGGTAACACATGCAGATGTTCCACTTCAAGCCGCGCAGAATGGTGTCCATGAATCTCTCGAACGTTGCCGGAGCGTTGCACAGTCCAAATGGCATCACATTAAATTCAAAGAGCCCATCAGGGGTTACAAAGGCAGTCTTTTCCTTGTCCTTAGGATGCATCGGAATTTGCCAATAACCGGATCGTAAGTCTACGGAGGAAAAATAAGAGGCCGAATGTAAGCAGTCTATTGCATTATCAATACGTGACAGTGGGTATACATCCTTTTTAGTTACAGCATTCAGTCGGCGATAGTCGACGCAAAATCTCCAAGATCCATCTTTCTTTTTAACGAGAATCACTGGTGCTGCCCACGGACTGGCTGACTCTTGTATCACTCCGTTTTTCATCATTTCTTGCACTTGATCGTTGATAATCTGGCGCTCTGGTTGGGAAACACAATATGGCTTCTGCGGAATCGGACTTGCCGAGCCAGTTTTGATGGTATGGCGTGTTCGAGACGCAGGAATGGGGGGTATTTTGTCGTTCTGCGCAAAGTCGAATACAGAAACGTGCTTCGAAAGCACACCCATTAAAGTTTGGCGCTCGCTTGTGCTAAGTGACTTGTTTATCATTGACATAAGTGCCGTGTCCGAACTGTGACAACCAGGTTCTTCCGGCGCGTCTGTAAGTTCGGCCACCGATAAGGACGCGTGTTCTCTGCTGACGAAGGCTAATTTCAAACCGTCCGGTAGTATTACGGGCTCTGAAGAGCAGTTTGCAGCCCATAGGCCAGTGCGTCCGCCATTGATGCACACCACACAATGGGTAACCAACACATTCTTCTTTGCACAGTTAATGTGCATCGGTTCTACGCTTGCATCGAAGCTGTCGGAACAGGCGCCGCGACAGACAACAGGCACACGTACGGTAGATGAGGCAGGTATGAGAGTGTCCCCACAGACACACAGTGCAGTTTCATCGTCATCCAGAGGGGTTTCCACGAGTCCTGACGGCATCCGACCACTCACAAATACTTTTTTTTGTGCGGCAGTCTACAGTGGCACCACACTCCCGCAGAAAGTCCATGCCCAGAATGACGTCATGAGTCGATCGAGGAATAACCGCAAGCTCTGTCGTAATAATATGGCCTCCCAAAGACACATCACCGCTACACACACCAATAGGACGCAACGGCTCTCCACTAACACCACAAAACTTCGAAGTGTCGTCCCACTTAAAAACAACCTTTCGCCCTAACACGTCTTTAAAGGAAGCACTCATCACAGAAATTGTCGCCCCTGTGTCCACCAAAGCCATCACAGGCACATCATCAACAAAAACATGCACTTTGTTTTTAAGCATCACCACAGGAGGTATTTCTGTCAGTAGCACATCTCCAGCGACCTCACCCCCCTCGGCCGCGCGAGCTAGTTTTCGGATGGCGAATGGGATGCTTTGCGACGCAGCGGTGAGGGAGAACGATGAGCGCTATGTCGCGGTGGAGGCGTCAAACTCCTGTCAGATGCCGGGGACTGATTGCGGAAGCTGCTTGACCAATAATTGTCGCCAGGTGGGATGTGTGCTGGCCGCGGGACACCGTGACGCCGTGCGGAGGGTCGTGAAAATTCTGATGGTTGGTCATACCGAGGAGCCACACGACGGTTGCAAAACCGCGATATATGACCCGGAACACCGCAGGAGTAGCACACCGGCAGGGGTCGAAACCTAGGTTGCTCTTCAGTGAATCGAGCGCCACCATTTGCTTCGGTATAGCGACTAGACTCGTCGGGTATGTCATAACGATACGTCGGGCGTCGAGGGGGCGTGCGCTGAGCGCGTCGGTCATATCGCGAAGCTGGAAATCGTGTTGTCGTCCTTGACTGTGGGGCTGGGCTATATTCTACAGTCGCTGCGCTCATCGTCGGTTGCCAAGAGGCTTGGCGTGTACAACTCATGATGGTCAGCTGTTGAACGCGACATTTCTTGGCGGGAAAGTTCCTCGCGGACAATCTGTCGAATGGTCGAAGTGAGGTCGAGGCAAGGACTCGTGTCCACCTTGGCAACAGTCGTAGCGTTTGTCAGCCGACCAAACTTTGGCGTAATCCGACGCATCTTGAGCGTTTCAAACGTTCTGCAATGCCGAATGACGTCGGACACAGAACTGAGGCTTTCTTTTCCAATTAGAAAATTGCACACGGCCTCAGCGACTCCTTTTAGCAAATGGCCGACTTTGTCTTCTTCCGACATACTAGCGCAGACCACCTTGCACAGCCTTAACACTTCTTCGATGTATGTGGTGCACGTCTCACCTGGGAGCTGCGCCCATTGCGACAGTGTTTGCTCAGCGCGCTTCTTTTTAGCGACTGAGTCCCCGAAACACGCCTTGAGCTCCTCAACGAAGAGGTCCCACGTTGTAAGCGTGTCCTCATGGTTCTCGTACCACACGAGTGCGGTGTCAGTCAGGGAGAACACCACGTTAATTAGTTGAGCGGCTGAATCCCATCCGTTGGACTTGCTCACTCGCTTGTACTTGGTGAGCCACGCGTCGACATCTCCCGCTTTTCCTCCGAAGGGTGGTGGGACTCGATAGTATTGGAGTGGGCCGCAAGGTGCTGTCCTGGGAGCGTCTCCTTCGGACATGTCGAAGGCAGTCGCGGCAGATGGTGGGAGGCCGGCAAGTCGACGGCTTCGACGAAGCTGCAGCAGTGATGGTTCCGTCGTTGTAAAAGCGTACCTAGCTCCTCCACCACTCTGTTACGCTTAAAGGAGACCGTCAAGGTTGAAAGGGGCTGTTTATTACGTCGTGAGGGTGAGCTCAGGAGCGGCCGACTAGTTGGTGATTTTCACCTCGTCCTCTTCTCTCTTTTCTGACCTGGAGCGGCAAGCACGTTCACTGTGGTCTTCGTTGTCCTCGTCCATATGCGCAACAATATATATGAGGAATAATAAAGGGCCCAGTGCAGATCCCTGCGGAACGCCTGACGTAACGCCAACAGGGGATGCTTCCGCTGAATTGAAAGAACAAATTGCGAGCAATACTGAAGGAAACTGGCGATCCAAGAGGCAAGACGGGAATTATTGAGTATAGTATCTAGTTTCAACAGCAGCTTAGATTTAATGACAGAGTCAAAAGCGTTAGAGAGTC
>NW_023615914.1:0-38620 GCF_013339695.2 Rhipicephalus sanguineus | reverse complement strand
TTTAGTTCACCCACACTGCCAGCGTGGCGCTGCAAGCTTGCATGCTTTCATATGCCAACCGAAATGGCTCCCCAGTGCGCACCTCCTATACTGCGGCGCGAGCAGAGGACGCTCTCGTTACATGCGCTTTGGCGATGTGGAACGCACGCTGTGCAAGTAAGACACAGGATTCAGCTAAGAGATTGTGCCTTACATGTGTTCGTTGACGCTACATTGGCCGCTGCTTGCAACACGATGCAGATTGGGCGTTGAACATGGGCGAAGAAAGCGGGAAGAACACAGACATTATTTCATTTCACCGTGATTTGTCACTGCGATTAACCGCGACGATAGCGGGCCCTGCACTTAAATGTTGGCAGAATAGACTGCTTACATGCACACTGTAAGGCACAATCCCTTAGTCTTGCACAGCATTCGTGCTGCATCACCAAAGCGCGTGTGACGAGAGCGCCCTCTGCTCGCGCGGCAATATAAGAGGTGCACACAGGCAAGCCATTTCGGTCGGCATATGAAAGCGCGCAAGCCTTCCAGCGCCACACTCTCAGCGTGGTTAACTACAGGCCGGCTTCTTGGCGACCGGAAGGAGCAATCCTGCTGCGTAGATGTTCTCCCCCTTGCTTTATACCCCAATGCACCACCTTGGTTCCATGAGGATCCACGAGCGGCGCTGCATAAACCGGCGGCCATATGCGCTCCAAGTGTCCTATTTCAATCCGTGAGTACTGTACATTATACATGCTATGCGAGGTGTATGCGACTCCTGAGAGGTACGAGGATTATTTACATATTCGACTGCACCAATTTTCTCTCTAGCAAAGCGGCCTACCTTACCGCGTTGTATGCATGTGTCTAAAAAGAGGAAAGTAAGAAACACTACCGTAAAATCCCGAGCAAGCGCCACCCCTACAGTGAGGGATAATCCGACAAGATTTGGAGGGGGGCCCTTGCTCGGTCATGAATCAAAATTGAAGGTGGCCGTGGATGAGCCGCTAAGAATACAAAATGCACACCCGTGCTTCTAATGAAATGCTTTATTGAATACGCATGCATTCCCTGTTTTCATTCACACTCGTTGGACAAATGAAAACAGTGAAAATGGTGGGAGGAGAGAATGGGTCGCATATTTGAAATATCCCGAAGAAGGGATGGGGGGGCGCTTGCTCGGGATTTTACGGTAAGCAATAAGTTAGGGAGAAATGAGAAACAGTAAGCATGACAGAGCTGCGCAGGCAGCAGCATTGAATATGTGTAAGGTCACACTTTGTAACTGCGTGCAATACTTTCAATGCACTTATTATAAGGTCAAGAAGCATTAATCAATTTGACGTGCAATTTCTTGAAGTTAGAAACTAATAAAAATAAACAGTATTCAGAAGCTGAAACAAAAGCAAGTGACCACGTGACAGGCTTTTGTTAGGTGTTCGGCATAACAGCATGAAATTTGCTTTGTCAAGGCGTGTTTATATATGCACAATCTATTTTATTTGTTCTGAAGCATTAAATGGGCAACAAAAGCATTACATAAACAGCCTGTTGCTAAATTATATGCACCTACGTGTCTTAGCACAAACAAGATGAGGACAGAAGGTAGACGCGTAAGAGTGCTGGTCCTGTTGCTACGTCTTTCTTCTGTCCTTGTCTTGTTTGTGCTAGCACGCTTACATTCCTCATGAGACAACCAGCCTATTCAGATCCTTCTGCCTCCTAACGTGTTTACATAAGCAACCGCACAGTACCATGCTAATTAAACCACTACCACACAGCAGTGTAATGTATACAACTACGTGAGGCAGTACACTCATGTATAAAAAGCAACACTGACAGAATATGAAATCTGCTGCTTCGGATAAGGTTCACATGGTCACTCTGACAGAATATGAAATCTCGCATTGTGCATGCCAGTTTTCGTAATCGTGGATGCTCGTTCGTACAATATTACTGACAAGTGAAGGTGATACACACGCACATACTGCACGAACGTCTCTACGCTATGCTGAAAACACGGTTCCAGCTCACTATTAACATTATTACGTTTACCCAGTTCAAGTCAGTGTCTAAGCGCATAGTCAACACTTCACCATTAGTTTCAGCTTATTATACCGCTTCGCACACGAATCGCATTGCACACGAACGTGAGCACAAGGCTGCACAGTAAATGGCGTTGCAGCATTGCTTTGCTGTCTTAACAACGATGCAATGCGAGTGACGCCTGCGTCCTGCTCACTATGATGCTCATCAGACAAATCGATCATCATACGCATGCATGTTATCTCAGTTGTTACAAATTTCCTTCCGTAAAGCCGTACCGATGCGTCGTGGCTCTTTCTGCTCGTATGAGCGTAGTCATAGCGAATCGGTAGCGGGGACAATGTTTGTCACTCGCAAATGGGCATAAGGCTGCGTCTCTACAACGCCTCGTACGTGTGCGATAACACAGCCTTCCGCTGAGTTGCGTACTTTGCATAATAACATGTGCCACTTACCTTTCATACTGTCACGCAGTCGGTAGCCGGTCTCGTGTCGGTAGCCACGGGCGTCAGCCATCAGCTGCGGACATGCTGCGGAGTCCTACGAGCGCCCGTAGTACATTCCTTCGATTCCTTGAACGACTCGTACGTGACTGGCGCTCCAAAAAACGCACGACTTGCGCACGATCTTTGCACATCGCAAACGGGAGGGCGGCACGTTCTCAGATGAAATTAATGTTCTTGAAGACGTAACCAGCTCACGAGACGCTGACACAGAACAAAAAATAGACATTTGGCTTTGACTGTGGATGGCTTTGGCTCGTAGAGTTGATGAAAAAAAAAAAAGAAAAATACGTGAGCGAGTCAAATTAAAAAGTGCACGCATGTTATTCGAAAAACATGGTTTACAATGAAAATAATAGCTTATCTTGAAGAGCAATTTATGCAATGTAAGCCAAATAGTACTTCAGCAGATTTGCCTTTTTTGTTGTTTGCGTTTTCATAGCAGACGACAGGCTTCTAGCGCGGACAGTGCGCTTTACTTTTCCATCGGCGGTCGAAGCAGTGCTCTGCATTACTTCTATGTACAGTGCGTTCTTATTTAATTAGAGGTCGATTAAAAAATAGTAGAATTTTCACATAAGACAGCATTTTCTCTTTCAAACAGTGGCATTTCGTACGTACATTGCGTCGAAGCAAAATGAATTTACAAGCTATCGTACTCTGCTGGTGTCGCCGCTACGTACTTACGACGCTAGCACGTACATTACAGCTCCCTGTACGGTAGAAAATCTTTGTTTATTGAGGTAATTAGCCTTTGTTCAGTGCGGAGTTAGTGATCGAGCGAGATCGCAACCAGCGCGTCTCGGAACAGTACGGAGCTATTCATATCTAGATCACGCCGGGTGTTGACGACGTAGCACTGATTTAATTGGCGCGATAGTTATTAAGTAGAACACAGATATTATAGGTCGCAGCTTTTACTAAAAAAATGAAGCCTTCGCACTGCCAAGCGCACGGGCGGTATCCAATAAAGAAAAAGAAAGAAAGAAAAGCGCGCGGGTGGTGTAGCCGGTTAACGCGCAACGCGGACAGCTTGGTAGTGCTGTTGTCTGTGGGTTCGACTCATGGTTAATTTAAACTTCTTCCTTCCGTCTTCTTTTTTTTAATATTTTAATACACTGCTGTCTCCTAGTAATGTACTGTCTGCACACTAAAAAAAGTACAAATATACACCAACTATTACCCATTATGTTGTTCTGTTGTGGCACTGCTGTTTGCTTGAAAACGTTTCGTTTTTCACTGCAATATGGTTCGAGATATTACAAAATAAGGAATGCTACAAGTGGAAGAACCAGATGAAAAATGAGGGGCACAATGTCAAGAGACCAAAAATAGGCAATATGGATTCTTTGGAAAGTCATATCTGCATGATTGAGCTAGAATAAATGAAAGTAGGTTCATTGCATAGTATATGACTTTATAAGCACCCTAATTCAGGGTGTTTCAAGAAATGTGTCCGAAAATCCTCAGAAATAAAAATATGAGATATATTCACGCTGCCAAGCTTCATAATTACTTTTTTTTGTGGTGGCAAATTAAGCTGAGCAGAGGAATAAATTACGACAGGAATCAAAGAAATTGGGTTATTTAACTTTTTAATTAGTGGAGACAAGTGGTCCAGTCAAATGGGAAAATTGCAGCCCTTAATTCTGCGAAGAGCCTGTTGCCACTTTTTGATTTTGCGAAAGCAGCCGCTGGCAATTACTAGCGAATAATGAAATCTGACAAATTTCACAGGCGAAACCGAAACTCGGAACAGCACAACTACCTTTCCGAGATGTCCAGAATGAGCGAGCGTGTTTTACCAGCCACCGATTGACTTCGCTTCGGGGTTGTGCGGATTTCGTGTGCAATTAGAGCACGTATGGCGCACTTACGTTAACAAATGCAGAAGAACTAACACCACTGCAATCGCCGTCGTGAATAGTGACGTCATTCTGGTCGTCTGCCAGTTGCGCTCATTGGAGCTACGGTTTTGGTTTCGCCAGTGAATTTGGTTCAATTTCATTGCTCCGCAATAATTACCAGAGGCCGATTTCTCAAGATGTCAAAGCGGCAATGGTCTTTTCGCCGGAAGGACCGCAATTCTCCCTTTTGACTCGACCGCGTCTCTCCGCTAATTAAAAAGCTAATTAATTTATTTTGTTTAATTATGGCGTAATTGGTGTGTCTAGTCATTTCAAGATGTCTCCCACCACAGAAAAAGTAATTATGAAGGCAGCGAGCAAATGCTTCAGTTCCCTTATTTTGGCGATTTTTGGACACATTTACATTCATATTTGCATCCATATATGGGAGTATACAGCAATATATGAGCCTTTATATGCATATAAATACACTCATATATGGGATTATATAGCCTTATAAGTGCCCTTATATGCATATCAGTACAGCCATATATGGCAGTACATGACCTTATGTGAAGCCGTATATGGCAGGTTATGGCAGTATATGGACTTATATGAACACTTTTATATAATTATATAAATTCATATATGGCCATATATGACTTTATATGTCCCCTTATTTGATCATATACGTCCGTATATAAAACATATATGGGCCATATCTGGCATTTTCGTAAGGGTTCCCAAGCAGTCCTAACTTTCTTCAACTTCGCGGCAAATGACCCACTGACGACGGAATAGTCAGCCCCAGTGTCGACGAGAGCGGTAACGTTGTGTCCGTCGAATAGTACGTCGAGGTCGCTAGTCCGCCGTCTTGCGTTGCGTGTACGTCGCGGCGTCGGGTCACGGCTACGTCGGTTTGCACCGCTGCTTCCGCGTTGCGTCGTCAGGTCTGCTTCCACGGGTCGCAAAGTTTCGTCCTCAGGACGTCGTTCGGCGTGCGGCGGGGGCTCGGAACTTCGTCGCGGCGTCGTCGTCGACGGCGGAGGATCTTCAACGTTTCGTCGTTCAGCAACCGCACCTCCATCGGTTGCTGCCCTTAGTTTTCCGGATACGGGCTAGGCGACCGACCCCGGTTTGGGCCAGTGTACTGCCGGAGGTGCGGTGACATGTAGCGGCCGGGCGACGGCGAGCGGGAAGGTCGTCGTTGTTGCCACTGTGTTCCAGTGAGGTAGTCGTCGATGTCGCGAGGCCGTTCGCCTGGCTGCGGGCGCGGCGCGTTCATGGCGAATCCGCGTAGTCCCATCTGTCGGCACTGGCAGCGGCGGTACGTGTGGCCGGCCTCCCCGCAGTGGTAGCAGAGCGGGCGGTTGTCAGGGGCGCGCCAAACGTCGGTCTTCCTCGGCGCGGATCGCTGGCCGGCTGGCGGGCGATATGACGTCGGTGGTGGCGGCGGTGGTGCCTGGCGGCGGAACTGCTGGGGTGGCGCGGCGTCTTGACGTGGGCGAGGAGGGGGGGCGGTGCGTCGGGCTGCAGCACCATAGCTCATGGCTTGCAGCTGCGGCGGTGCCGGCTGAGGAACACCCAGTGACTGTGTGATTTCCTCGCGTACAACGTCAGCAATCGAGGTAACTTCGGGCTGTGCAAACGGCGCAAGCTTTCGCAGCTCCTCTCGCACGATTGCTCGGATCGTTTCGCGGAAGTCGTCGGAGCCGAGGCCATGAACAGCTGTGCTGTCTTGAAATGCGCGGCGATTGTACTGCCGGGTGCGCATCTCGAGCGTCTTCTCGATGGTCGTTGCTTCCGAGACGAATTCTTGAACTGTCGATGGGGGGTTCCGCATCAGCCCGGCGAAGAGCTCCTGTTTGACTCCTCGCATAAGAAAGCGGACCTTCTTGTCCTCGGGCATGACAGGGTCTGCATGACGGAACAGCCTTGTCATCTCCTCCGTGAAGAGCGCCACGTTTTCGTTCGGCATCTGCACGCGGGTCTCGAGCAGAGCCTCAGCACGCTCTTTCCTGACAACGCTCGTGAATGTCACGAGGAACCTGGTGCGAAAGATGTCCCATGTTGTCAGGCTTCGCTCTTGGTTCTCGAACCAGGTCCGAGCGGCGTCTTCCAAAGCGAAATAGACATGCCGTAGCTTGTCTTCGCTGGTCCAGGCATTGAAAATCGCGACTCGGTCGTAGGCTTCAAGCCAGCTTTCCGGGTCTTCGAACGACGATCCGCGGAAGGTTGGCGGCTCCTTGGGCGTCCGGAGAAGGATCGGTGCGGGCGGCACAGCGTCTGTCATCGTCGCTGTGGTCGAGGTCAGGATCTTTGTTTGCCGGGTCTTTTCAGGTAGAGGCCCGTGCTCTGGCGGTAGACCTTGTTGCCCGCGGCTTGCTCGACGATCCGGGTTTTCTTTGCCGTCGTCCTCCTCGCGGCTTGGGCTTGGGTCAGCGCTTCGCGGGGGCGTCCGGATCATGGAAGAAGCAGCACCTCCACCAGATGTCACGTGGTCGTGACGTCGTCGATGACAGCAGTCTGCAGGTCCGAGGTGAAACTGTTTATTTGGCCGAACTTGTGGCCGAGAAACTGATAACCAAACTACAGCAATACACTGATAGCGGCGGACAGAACGTCGACCGTCGATCAACTGACAAGCGGTCAAGCGCGTCGGCTTTTATACAGGCGCTATCGAACTTTCCAGCGATATCGCTGGTGGTTGCGCAATCTCTAGAATGAGCTCGAGCGTTCGCGTCTTGCGCGCAATCTTAACAAAATCATCTACAACAATCGTGAAGGTGAAGCTTCTCGAAGAATGAGGCGCGGTTTGCGCTGAGCGTTGCCGACAGCCTTTGTGGGCGAATGCAGCAAAAGTGATCAGAAACGTACGTGGCAATACACACTAAAACCAGACTACTACCAGAAAAGCTCAGTTATGTGTCTTCGTGTAGAGATGCAAGAGAATAAAAGAGCACTTATTGAAAAACTGGGTTTTATTGCATGACTTCATAAACAATTTTTTCTTTGCAAGTTTTGTCATGAGCACTGATCCCCCTTCATTCACTTGCAGGGTGGCTTCCTTTCCTTCTGTCTTGGCAGATTAGCGAAGGCGCTCGGGGCGGCAATAAAACCTAGTTCAGTGTAGCCCTGGCTACCCTGAACCAAATTGTAAGTCACAATCTTGACAACCGCACAGCAAGCGATCTCATTCAGCTCGACCTGAGCAATGGCTTCGACACCCTCAAGATTTCCCTCTTGCTGGACAAGGTGAAGGAATCAGGAATTCGCGGATGCCTGCTCAGGTGGCTGGCCAACATTCTGATCGGGCGCAGCCAACGTGTCGTATATCGTGGCGCCCACTCTAAGAGGATACCTGTGCCCTCAGGTGTGCCTCAGGGTTCTGTCCTTGGGCCGAACCAGTTCCTGATACACGTCAACGACATGCCCCAGGACAACCGTTGGTGATGATGGTGATCGACTCCTGGATCGTTTCAAACCACCTGAAACTGTCCCTCGCTAAAAGCAGTGTAATGAAGTTCTCGAGTGCTCGCCTGCCTGCGAAGCCCTCATACTCTATGCGCCGTATCCCTCTTCCCACGAAGGATTCGCTGAAAATCCTAGGTGTCACGTTCACCAGCACTCTGGACATCAGCCTTTAGGTTGCAAGCGTCGTTGCTAGGTCCCGCCGCGTCCTTGGCTTCGTGTCCAGAGTCTCTAAACCATGCGGCCCCGCAACATTTGCCCTTCTGTACATATCACTCGTGCTGCCTATCCTTGAATGTGGCTGCGCCCTATGGTCACCCAACCAGCATCACCTTATCGCCCGCATCGAAAGCGTACAAAGAAGAACCTCGCGCACCATCTACGCACGCTCCGCCGGCGGATTACGCTACCCGCCTGAAGATGGCCAAGTGGCGTCCTCTGCAACGACGTCGTGCTCTGAACCAAATGCGCCTGCTCTGTCGTTTACTCGACGGCTCCCTGACGGACACCCCCTTATCGTCAGCAGTACGTGTGGATAAACGCTCGGGTCAGCCGGAGCCTCTGCATACATGCACTAAGCGTCACGGTTCCTCCGCCATCCCAGCCGCAGTGCGCGAGTTCCTCACTCTTCCCATGAGTGTCCGCGCACCTCCCCCTCGCACCAGCGAAGACTCCAAACATCTCTGCCCTCTGTACAGTCGGCATTTGTCCAGCGACTCGTCATTAGAGTCACTGGAAAATTTCAGAGCAGCGCAAAGGTATACGCTGCACGCGGGCAACATTGGGCGGTGCCGGCCCAATGTTGTCCAGACCGATATTTCGAATGTCCAGACCGTCCGGCGCGTTGCTATATCGTGTGTTCACAAGTGACCGATATTTTCGCCTCGATGCCGTGTTACGCTCGGCGGAACTGCAATATGTGTGTGTTTGTTCAAGAGGATATTAGAAGTGATTTCCAGTCATCGACAGTCATTATTCGACTGCGCGGTAAGCGGTGTAACCACACTGTACGAAAAAAAAAAGCCGAGATGGGAGTAAATCGACTTGTCCTCTAGCGCACGCCCCGATGGGGGTTTTATATACTCCGTCCATGGGAGTAAAAAATTTACCCCCCTTAAGGACGGAGGTTTTGGATGGACTGAGGGGAGTATTTGTTTACATCCATAGGGGAGCTTTTCCAGGTAAGTATGGGAGTAAATTTTTATAACCATCGAAAAGAAATGCTTTTCGCTGTCGCACCATGCACCAGAGAACCTTTAATTAAATTAGCTTCGAAACACGCAAACTCGATCACACGTACACAAACATGCACACAACATTCGCAAAGTAATACAACACTCACACTGACAACCGCTCGCCACTCGCGCTTCACAACCAAACTTTGGTCACCGAGTATATATAGGCACCACATCTTGACCTCCAATGCAGCTCGGATGGGACACTCCTTTTCCGCGTAATTATGCACCAAACACTCATGGCGTACGTGTATATTTGCGGTGGGCTTATGGTACACCCGTCTTTTACTATAAACCCGCCTAACATTCAACGCCTTTTTAATTAGCGAATTTTGATTATCAGCTGGCACTCTGTCGCATGGGATGTATCCGCCTTAGCAGTACAGTGCGTGAGTCTGTAAAATGCACCTAATCGTACAAGAACCACGAGCGGCCGTGCACGAACGCTTCAGCGGCACACATTTAGCAACACCGGCGAAGAACCGCGCCGCCCCGCCGGTATACCGCGTTGTTGCCGACGGTGTCGCTAGGCCTCTCGCAGGAGTACGGCACGGCTATACGACGAACGGCAGCTCGCGATCACAAAATGCTTGCTGCTGTGCAGTTTTCGTCGCCGTTATTTTACACACAAAAAAAAAAAAAAAAAACAGGTGTCCGCTATCCGCCTTAAGCTACTGAGCGATGCACTTACAACGAACGAGACGGCTCGTAGTCGCGGTTCCTGTTGCTCGCAGTGCAGCGGCGGCCGCATGTTGGTTCAATCTATCTCGTACGGCGCTCGCCTTCTCGCTATACGTTTGACAACGGTGGTTGCATGGCACAAAGAGACAATTTAAACTTACTCATTCCAGCAGCTTTTATTTTCTGTGAAACATATTCTTTGCTTCACTGGTGGCCGGTGCGAGCTCGTATATAGAACTCGCCATGGCGACCGGTGTGGCTGTGCGAGTTCGCTACGCGCCGCCGGCTTGGTACCGACGACGTAGCGAAGCCTTCTTACCGCTTAGAAGTTGCAGCCGGTGAAACATCGGTTCGGTGACACTCCGAGAAGCAAGCGTTGCCGGTGGTCGGGGCGAGCGCGTCGCCGGCGCAGCTCTCACACCGGCCGCCGGCCGGCTTGATGCCGACGACGTAGCGAAGCCTACTTCTTACTGCTTCGAAGTTTTAGCCGGTGAAACTCCAGAAACAACCCGCTGACGATCGCAACAGCTTACTTTTGTTACCGATGAAATTATTCTTCGCACTTCTTCGTAACTCGGCACGTTGAAGCGAGGTATCCGTGGCGTGTCGGAGGCTTGCACTCGTGTGCATGGGCATTGCCGCTTGACGGGAGAATAAACACGGGACAGCCAGCTCGATGTGTTCGCGGTCGGACGCTGGCGCGAGTTGAACTTGTCTCTGACCAGAACGGTTCAGTGGAGAAAATAGTTCTACACGTCTACACAAACCAACCGGCCGTTGCAAATCCTCGCTGCAAACAGATGCCCGTACACACACGCACATTCACACACGCACGCACGTCAACCAAAAATGGCTTTTAAAACTCCCGTAGGGAGTTTCTAACCACGTGACACGCACGTCACGACCAAAAATACTGGTCTAAAACTCCGTGGAGAGTTTAACAAGGTCATGTCGTTCATAAACTCCCTCATTAAGCATGGGGCGTTTTACGGCGACATGTGCGGACTTCACTCCGCTAGCACGGAGTAAATGATTGGGGCATGGGGGTTTTAGGGGCTCATATGCTGGAAAAGCTCCCATCTCGGCTAATTTTTGTTTACAGTGTAACGAAACGTGCGGCGAATGTTGCCATGTGCTCGCGAACTCTCTTCATGGCTTCATCGGTCTCTTCGTGTGACGGCCGGGTGTGTTCGCTAGGCCCAGATCTGTAAACATAGTTGCATTAGTGCAGTGACTTTGTGCGAGATGCGATAAATGTAAATAACTATAGACTACGAACCAAAAGCGAAAATTTTTACGTTGCAGATTTATTTACACGGATCTTCTAGTTAAGCCTAGGGACGTTAGCGATCTCAAAAACTAAGCCAAGTTATGCGTAATCCTTGATCGTCGAAGCTACCTGAAGGCAAGCGAAACCATTTTACAGTCATTTGCTACGAAAGAAGTGGATCCGTCCACATCAACGCGAAATTCAGTTCGAAGCGGGCGTCCAAACCCGCCGCCATGTTTGCGACGCCGCCACCGACATAGGAATTCTTGCGAAAGAAGCAGTTTAACGCACTCGCGTTTAAAGCGGAAACGAGGGGCCACCTTGTTGAGAAATGAGTGCCCGAACACGTAACACTAGGCCAGCGTACCTTTTCACGCGTTAAAAAAAAAACGTGTACCTCCCGCGTTGTTGGCAGTCGCTGTGTCCACTTGAACACTAGGCTCCCTATCCTTAAGCCCAATTAGCTATGGTTATCTAGAGAAATTCAAGGAGCCCATGCTCAGGGAAGAGGGGTAGGGGAGAGGGAATAGAAAGCATGGGACGCTACCCCCCAACTATTATATTAAAGCAGTATACTGTTGACAGGATTCTTCAAAAGGGAGATAGGAAAACGAAGGAAGTTGGTCGAAACTTACTAAGCCGGACGAATCAGCGGAATTTGCCTCGATCCTTTCTTAGAACGGCGTGGAACAGCGCACCACGTAGCAAAAAAAAAAGGACAGACTTGGCAAAGAGCGCTCATTTCTAACTGGTGGTACTCAGTGCATTTTCTGCTCTGCGTTTTTTTTTTTTTTCGTGTTACACGCCGCCATGAACCGAACGGAACTCTCGGAAGTTTCTACTCCTTCCGCTACCTTTCATAGAAGTTGGGTGCCATCTCTCTCTCTAAGCTGTCAATGACGATAACATGCTTGTAGACTTCGCTTTACCAAAAGGTTTCAACAGGACTGTTTGCCGGCTCAATAATATTGAAAGCCTCGTAAAGAAGAGGAAAAAAAATCTTAGTGTGTGAAATCCATTCATAAGCTACCAGGATAGCATTAGTTACTAGTCTTTCACTGTGTTGAAATCTCTACCAGGAGACACAGCAAAGAGGAAAAGGTACATTACGCCCTGTTTTTTTGTTGTTGTTGTTTTTGCTACTTCTATAGAACTACAAGAGAACTTTGAGACCTCACAAGGTGTACTTTGGGCAGTTACATACCGAAAGCTTGCATGTGATGCAAAAATAAAATTGTGGTAACACCAACAGCAGAAATTATTCACAGTGAAATGACTCCATCAATGACAAATTCATGGGGCTCATGTTTGCATGGAATGTAAATGAATATTTGAGGCCAGCATTTCCTCGAACGGATAGCCGAGGTTTACAACAGGTATGTTTTGTTCTAAAGCGTGTAGGCCTTACAAAAAACGTAGAAGAAATAAGGTTCATCCATATTTCCTTCACTGTCAGCAAGGTTTCCCTGAAAGCGCCGTAATGTATGTACTCTGATCGGGATTGTTGTCGCTTCGACTTCGCTTTGCTTTTTTCTTTTCAAATTAAAGCTTCTATTCACACATTCCAAGCAGGGGATCCAGTGAAATTATTTAGGACATCGCATTGATATTTTCGGCATCTATTCGGCGGAATAGCTGTAGCATTGAGACGTAGCGAATGATGTTGGATTATTTTAGCTTTTATTAAAATTTCACTGACCCCGAAAAAGTATGTGAGCAGAAAGTTCTAATCTAGCACTGCAGCAATCCATATCGCACTCAGTATAACGCACGGCAGTGTTCACGAGACCCAAATATTTTTAGTTGAATCATCCCACTCCTTTGTTTGAATAAGGTTTAGACTCTCTACGCTTGCTTTGCCGAAGTCGTCGCAACAGAGATGATAGCGTTGGCCATGCAGGAACAGCGCTTGCGAAATCACGTTTTCCTTTATTTTTCGTGCGTTATTCTTATAACCCAATCTAAAACGTTAACATCTATGAAACACGCGTGCCAGGGGTCCTGTGACAGGCTGGACGTTTTTATCACAGTTGTAAAACCTGGAATTAAAACAAATGCTAAACGCAGCGCTCGTGCACGGGTTCCGAAAAAAACGTCCCCGGAATAAATGTCCCCGGAAGATACGTCCCCTGAACACACGTCTTATGAAAAAATGTCCCCATTTGCGCTGTCAGAAAAAACGTCCCCAGACCGGGGCCCCTTAAACACTGCGCCTTCAAGTCCCCAATTCTTTATTTCTCATTGCAAAAAAAAAAAAGATCCGCGCGAAGATTGCAATTTACTCATATTTAATGTGCAAGAAATATATATCTGTATTATTTCCACGGCGCAAAAGGCGAGAATACAGACGGGGCGCAATAAAAAAATTGCCAGGCCTGCGCGGAAAGCGCAACACAGTCACAGCGAAAGCTGGAAGAGCGGCATTTCTAGAGCCCGTTCTAAACTTTCTTGGGGCTACTAATACAAGTACACTAGCAAGGTACCCACTACGCCATAAATCACAATATTTGTGAAATTGGGAAGCACCTACAACGCCATTATTCGTCATCGTGCGCAGAAGCGAGGTTCCAGCTACACATATGTAAGACATTATGTGCACTTTGTTTACGTGACGACTGATAACGATGAAGAATTGTGGCTCAGCCCTTTGTAATGGGTTGGAAGCTTTAAACGGCTCACCAGTTACGTAATTCGCATTGTGTGACGCCCGGTCGCTATTTAACTCTCCCACCATGCAATATAACATACTTTGACGTGAGAAAGAGAGACAGAGAGAAGGCGGAAGAACTTTATTGAGCCCCCTGAGGAAATTGATGATGGGCCCATGGGCTTCCTTGGCAACCAATACAAGTGCACTTGCGAGGAGCCCACTACGCTATAAATCAGCATAATTTCTGTGAAATGGAAATGTTTACGTGACGACTGATGACGATGAAGAATTGTGGCTCAGCCCTTTGTAATGGGCTGGAAGCTTTAAACGGCTCACCAGTTACGTAATTCGCATTGTGTGACGCCCGGTCGCTATTTAACTCTCCCAGCATGCAATATAACATACATTGACGTGAGAAAGAGAGACAGAGAGAGGGGGGAAGAACTTTATTGAGACCCTGAGGAAATTGATGATGGGCCCATGGGCTTCCTTGGCAACCAATGCAAGTGCACTTGCGGGGAGCCCACTACGCTAGAAATAATAATTTCTCTGAAGTAGGGAAGCCCTTACGAAAATGCCAGATATGGCCCATATATGTTTTATATACGGACGTATATGATCAAATAAGGGGACATATAAAGTCATATATGGCCATATATGAATTTATATAATTATATAAAAGTGTTCATATAAGTCCATATACTGCCATAACCTGCCATATACGGCTTCACATAAGGTCATGTACAGCCATATATGGCTGTACTGATATGCATATAAGGGCACTTATAAGGCTATATAATCCCATATATGAGTGTATTTATATGCATATAAAGGCTCATATATTGCTGTATACTCCCATATATGGATGCAAATATGAATGTAAATGTGTCCAAAAATCGCCAAAAATAAGGGAACTGAAGCATTTGCTCGCTGCCTTCATAATTACTTTTTTCTGTGGTGGTAGGCATCTTGAAATGACTAGACACACCAATTACGCCATAATTAAACAAAATAAATTAATTAGCTTTTTTAATTAGCGGAGAGACGCGGTCGAGTCAAAAGGGAGAATTGCGGTCCTTCCGGCGAAAAGACCATTGCCGCTTTGACATCTTGAGAAATCGGCCTCTGGTAATTATTGCGGAGCAATGAAATTGAACCAAATTCACTGGCGAAACCAAAACCGTAGCTCCAATGAGCGCAACTGGCAGACGACCAGAATGGCGTAACTATTCACGACGGCGATTGCAGTGGTGTTAGTTCTGCATTTGTTAACGTAAGTGCACCATACGTGCTCTAATTGCACACGAAATCCGCACAACACCGAAGCGAAGTTAATTAATCGGTGGCTGGTAAAACACGCTCGCTCATTCTGGACATCTCGGAAAGGTAGTCGTGCTGTTCCGAGTTTCGGTTTCGCCTGTGAAATTTGTCAGATTTCATTATTCGCTAGTAATTGCCAGCGGCTGCTTTCGCAAAATCAAAAAGTGGCAACAGGCTCTTCGCAGAATTAAGGGCTGCGATTTTCCCATTTGACTGGACCACTTGTCTCCACTAATTAAAAAGTTAAATAACCCAATTTCTTTGATTCCTGTCTTAATTTATTCCTCTGCTCAGCTTAATTTGCCACCACAAAAAAAAGTAATTATGAAGGCAGCGTGAATATATCTCATATTTTTATTTCTGAGGATTTTCGGACACATTTCTTGAAACACCCTGAATTAGGGTGCTTATAAAGTCATATACTATGCAATGAACATACTTTCATTTATTCTAGCTCAATCATGCAGATATGACTTTCCAAAGAATCCATATTGCCTATTTTTGGTCTCTTGACATTGTGCCCCTCATTTTTCATCTGGTTCTTCCACTTGTAGCATTCCTTATTTTGTAATATCTTGAACCATATTGCAGCGAAAAACGAAACGTTTTTAAGCAAACAGCAGTGCCACAACAGAACAACATAATGGGAATAGTTGGTGTATATTTGTACTTTTTTTAGTGTGCAGACAGTACATTACTAGGAGACAGCAGTGTATTAAAATATTAAAAAAAAGAAGACGGAAGGAAGAAGTTTAAATTAACCATGAGTCGAACCCATAGACAAACAGCACTACCAAGCTGTCCGCGTTGCGCGTTAACCGGCTACACCACCCGCGCGCTTTTATTTCTTTCTTTTTCTTTATTGGATACCGCCCGTGCGCTTGGCAGTGCGAAGGCTTCATTATTTTTTTAGTAAAAGCTGCGACCTATAATATCTGTGTTCTACTTAATACCCATCGCGCCAATTAAATCAGTGCTACGTCGTCAACACCCGGCGTGATCTAGATATGAATAGCTCCGTACTGTTCCGAGATGCGCTAGTTGCGATCTCGCTCGATCACTAACTCCGTACTGAACAAAGACTAATTACCTCAATAAACAAAGATTTTCTACCGTACAGGGAGCTCTAATGTACATGCTAGCGTCGTAAGTACGTAGCGGCGACACCAGCAGAGTACGATAGCTTGTTAATTCATTTTGCTTCGACGCAATGTACGTACGAAATGCCACTGTTTGAAAGAGAAAATGCTGTCTTATGTGAAAATTCTACTATTTTTTAATCGACCTCTGATTAAATAAGAACGCACTGTACATACAAGTAATGCAGAGCACTGCTTCGACCGCCGATGGAAAAGTAAAGCGCACTGTCCGCGCTAGAAGCCTGTCGTCTGCTATGAAAACGCAAACAACAAAAAAGGCAAATCTAATTGCTCTTCAAGACAAGCTATTATTTTCATTGTAAACTATGTTTTTCGATGCGTGCACTTTTTAATTTGACTCGCTCACGTATTTTTCTTTTTTTTTTCATCAACTCTACGAGCCAAAGCCATCCACAGCCAAAGCCAAATGTCATTTATTTTTTGTTCTGTGTCAGCGTCTCGTGAGCTCGTTACGTCTTCAAGAACATTAATTTCATCTGAGAACGTGCCGCCCTCCCTTTTGCGATGTGCAAAGATCGTGCGCAAGTCGTGCGTTTTTTGGAGCGCCAGTCACGTATACGAGTCGTTCAAGGAATCGAAGGAATGTACTACGGGCGCTCGTAGGACTCCGCAGCATGTCCGCAGCTGATGGCTGACGCCCGTGGCTACCGACACGAGACCGGCTACCGACTGCGTGACAGTATGAAAGGTAAGTGGCACATGTTATTATGCAAAGTACGCAACTCAGCGGAAGGCTGTGTTATCGCACGCGTACGAGGCGTTGTAGAGACGCAGCCTTATGCCCATTTGCGAGTGACAAACATTGTCATTGTCCCCGCTACCGGTTCGCTATGCCTACGCTCATACGAGCAGAAAGAGCCACGACGCATCGGTACGGCTTTACGGAAGGAAATTTGTAACAACTGAGATAACATGCATGCGTATGATGATCGATTTGTCTGATTAGCATCATAGTGAGCAGGACGCAGGCGTCACTCGCATTGCATCGTTGTTAAGACAGCAAAGCAATGCTGCAACGCCATTTACTGTGCAGCCTTGTGCTCACGTTCGTGTGCAATGCGATTCGTGTGCGAAGCGGTATAATAAGCTGAAACTAATGGTGAAGTGTTGACTATGCGCTGAGACACTGACTTGAGCTGGGTAAACGTAATAATGTTAATAGTGAGCTGGAGCCGTGTTTTCAGCATAGCGTAGAGACGTGTTCGTGCAGTATGCGCGTGTGTATCACCTTCACTTGTCAGTAATATTGTACGAACGAGCATCCACGATTATGAAAACTGGCATGCACAATGCGAGATTTCATATTCTGTCAGAGTGACCATGTGAACCTTATCCGAAGCAGCAGATTTCATATTCTGTCAGTGTTGCTTTTTATACATGAGTGTACTGCCTTCACGTAGTTGTATACATTACACTGCTGTGTGGTAGTGGTTTAATTAGCATGGTACTGTGCGGTTGCTTATGTAAACACGTTTGGAGGCAGAAGGATCTGAATAAGCTAGTTGTCTCATGAGGAATGTAAGTGTGCTAGCACAAACAAGACAAGGACAGAAGAAAGACGTAGCAACAGAACCAGCACTCTTACGCGTCTATCTTCTGTCCTCATCTTGTTTGTGCTAAGACACGTAGGTGCATATAATTTAGCAACAGGCTGTTTATGTAATGCTTTTGTTGCCCATTTAATGCTTCAGAACAAATAAAATAGATTGTGCATATATAAACACGCCTTGACAAAGCAAATTTCATGCTGTTATGCCGAACACCTAACAAAAGCCTGTCACGTGGTCACTTGCTTTTGTTTCAGCTTCTGAATACTGTTTATTTTTATTAGTTTCTAACTTCAAGAAATTGCACGTCAAATTGATTAATGCTTCTTGACCTTATAATAAGTGCATTGAAAGTATTGCACACAGTTACAAAGTGTGACCTTACACATATTCAATGCTGCTGCCCGCACAGCTCTGTCATGCTTACTGTTTCTCATTTCTCCCTAACTTATTGCTTACCGTAAAATCCCGAGCAAGCGCCCCCCCCCCCCTCCCTTCTTCGGGAGATTTCAAATCTGCGACCCATTCTCTCCTCCCACCATTTTCACTGTTTTCATTTGTCCAACGAGTGTGAATGAAAACAGGGAATGCATGCGTATTCAATAAAGCATTTCATTAGAAGCACGGGTGTGCATTTTGTATTCTTAGCGGCTCATCCACGGCCACCTTCAATGTTGATTCATGACCGAGCAAGGGCCCCCCTCCAAATCTTGTCGGATTATCCCTCACTGTAGCGGTGGCGCTTGCTCGGGATTTTACGGTAGTGTTTCATACTTTCCTCTTTTTAGACACATGCATACAACGCGGTAAGGTAGGCCGCTTTGCTAGAGAGAAAATTGGTGCAGTCGAATATGTAAATAATCCTCGTACCTCTCAGGAGTCGCATACACCTCGCATAGCATGTATAATGTACACTGTCAATTTTTATGAAAGGGAACACGCGAGCGTGTGGCCCACGAGCTCCGGCGGCTGCTTGCAGCACCTTCAGGCGTGCGCGAGAGCAACCACGGTCTCTTTTCGCGTCATCTAGTGGTGAATAAAACAACCAGTCATTGGTAATATGCAACCAGCTGCAAGATTGCAACCCCCTCCCCCTTCAAGCCGATTACGCAAGAGGCCGGGCCAGCGGCGTGTCGTCTGCTGCTTGTAAACTGTGTTTGGCACGCGGGCGCAATCGAAACGCGGAAGCTCTGCCGCTTGGCTTTCGCGCGTTGCACTTCGGCCGATTTAGAGCGATTTAAGCGACAGGGGTGCAGTCAAGTGAACTTTCTTTGCTGGTTTCCGGTTTTTAAATCTCGCATCGAATGCTGTAGAAAACATTATTCTGAGTAGGATCCTACTCAGCCCAGAACGTGTCACCTGTCGTTACAAAATGTACTGGCATGTCTGCACTCGATGCTTTAAAGTCATGCATAGTGACTTTCGCTGGGTTTGTGATGAGAGCGCGAAATGGCACTGCACATCAAAGAGAAGGAGAAAATGCTTTGTCAGGGTTGTAAAGATTTTGATCGATAATTATCAGTAACATAAATGCCGTGAGCATGAAACATGAAAAAAAGTCTCAATGAGTTTATTGAAACTGGAAAAACGTTGTCTTGCTTTTGACGTCAACATAAAAAGTAAAAACAGATTATGAGAATTGTTAGTACCTGGTGGCGTCACCATTTTGCGGCCCTGACAGCTGCCATTCTAGCTGGTAGGGACTGATAAAGAGCGGCCGTTAGGGACGTGTCTCTTCTCAGCTTCTCCTACTCCTCCTTAATGACAACCCAGAGGTCGCCCGCCGAGAGTCCGTGTAGGGACCAGCCCGCCAGCGCGCTTTTCAAAAGTCCCCAGACATTCTCAATGATGTTAAGATCTGGAGACTGGGGAGGCCACTTCAAAGCGTTGATTCCACGCTCTTCCAGGAAGGTTGGCACCTTTCTCGATGTGTGAATGGGTGAATTATCGTGCTGAAAGACGTAGTCACCCTCAGGGAATGGCCCATCCAGAAGGTACGGCACCATCACGTCATCCAAGATGGAGCAATACGAGGAAGACGTGAATTTGCCCTCAATTCGTACCAGTGGGCCAAGGCCTTCCTTGGTTATTAGGCCCCAGACACAGACTCCTGAACGACCGCTTGCAGCCACTCTCTGAAGATACTCTTTCCTGTAACTGTAGAAAATAATTGTTTGATCGGACATCTCCACTATAACTTCAATCTTCTATTTCTTAGACAACCGTTGCCGCGGCGGTCACATTTTCCATGGTGTTGAAAACACTAGATGCCCTTGTGTTCAGATTTAAGTGAGTGTTAAAGAGTACCAGGAGGTTGAAATAGCCCGAGCTCACGACTACGGCATGCCTCATAATCATATCGTGCTTTAGGTATGTAAAGCAACTGAAGCAATTATTATATTATTATGTACTGGCCTTTTCAACTCACCCACGAACTGTGAGCAAATTTTACGATTCCTTTCTTTTGCTATTTCGCTATATACTCCTCTCACTCAACACACCTTCAGAAGAGTGGGGCGCAAATGAAAATATCATTGGACTGCGCATAAACGGTGGTTCTTCAGTCCTTTGTGCCACCACTGTGCTACATAAAACCATACAACATATGCTATGCATATAGTCAGGGTCCTGTTTAGGTTGAGTTTAGTAATATTTCTTACAGCGGTATAATTAACATAAACGAGAAACCTTACATACGGACAATTTTCAGGGCGCCAAACTCTCTGCCTTTGGTCCCACCGGGTCGTGAAGGAACTCTCGTCGGAGAACACCACCCGCTCCCACTCGATGGCTGTCCAACCCCCGTGATCCTTGGCAAACTGAAGACGCTTGCTTTGGTTCAGTTCCCGAAGTAGCGGTTTTCTGCACGCGACTCTCTTCTTGAGACCAGCTTCAGCGAGGCGCAGGTTTATGGTTGTTGCACTAACCTTAAATCCAAGGTCCTGTATGATTTGTGGCACTGTGGTTCGAGGATTTAGAGCCGCTGCAGCTACGATGGCCCTGTCTTCGTCCTCCGTAGTCGACCGGGGTCTACGCCTGTGTGGTGCGTCTTTCACACGGCCCTCCTTTTTATACGCTTGAACAATCCTATTAATTGTTTTAAGCGGCCTTTTTACAATTGATGCAATATACCGCTGGCTGTAGCCAGCAATGCTCAAGGTAATAATTTTTTGCCGTTCTTCTATCGGAACACAAGCCATTTTCACAGCGCCTCACACAAAAAAATGAACGAAGCTGCGCTTGACCGCGTGATTTCTTATCAAGTCAACCGTTCAGAATTATCCCTTTTCCTCTCGCAGCGTATTCAAACCCGATATCAGTAGGCATGCGTGACACGAAGGAAAGTTTTGTGATTTGATCATGGACTGAAGTTATAGCGTCAGTTCAGCATAAGCGAATATTTTCTACAGTTGCAGAAAACAGTAGTCCCAACAGCGGCAGCTGCAAGTGGCCGTTTTGCAAGTGACTCGAGAGCTTTCTGCGGCCTTCTAACCAAAGAAGGGCTTGGTCCACTGCTACGCATTAAGGATGTATAGATTAAACAAAGGGAGCCCAAAAAAAATGAAATTAGCGAATAAAACAGCAAGAACATTCTTTTTCTCGCATAAATAAAAAACAGTGTTTTCGGTCCTACTGGGACCGTTGATGAGGGGTGAGGGCGCGCCAAGAAGAATCAGGTGCAGAAGTGAACGAACATGAAAATCTGCTTCCGGTCCACTTTAATCTCCTGTTTCGACTATTTTATTCGTTGGTGTTTCTTTGTTTCATCCTTAAGTTCCTTCTCAGCCGGACTGACTTTTGTGAAACGTTCACCCTTAAACTGAAGACAGATTCACGCCTTCCTCGTACTGCTCTACCCTACAGCACGTGGTGACGCCCTACATAGACAACTCCCCTATTCACACATCGAGAAAGGTGACAACCTTCCTGGAAGAGCGTGGAATCAACGCTTTGAAGTGGCCTCCCCAGTCTCCAGATCTTAACATCATTGAGAATGTCTGGGGACTTTTGAAAAGCGCGCTGGCGGGCCGGTCCCTACACGGACTCTCGGCGGGCGACCTCTGGGTTGTCATTAAGGAGGAGTGGGAGAAGCTGAGAAGAGACACGTCCCTAATGGCCGCTCTTTATCAGTCCCTACCAGCTAGAATGGCAGCTGTCAGGGCCGCAAATGGTGACGCCACCAGGTACTAACAATTCTCATAATCTGTTTTTACTTTTTATGTTGACGTCAAAAGCAAGACGTTTTTCCAGTTTCAATAAACTCATTGAGACTTTTTTTTCATGTTTCATGCTCACGGCATTTATGTTACTGATAATTATCGATCAAAATCTTTACAACCCTGACAAAGCATTTTCTCCTTCTCTTTGATGTGCAGTGCCATTTCGCGCTCTCATCACAAAGCGCAGACTTGCCCAGTACATTTTGTAACGCAGGTGACACTTTCTCGGCTAAGTGGGATTCTACTCAGAAAAATGTTTTCGACAGCATTCGTTGCTGAGATTTGAAAACCGGAAACCAGCACGAAAAATTTACCTGAGCTGAACCGCTGTCGCTTAAATCTAAAAATCGGCCGAAGTGAAACGCGCGGAAGCCAAGCGACAGAGCTTCCGCTTTCGATTGCGCCCGCGTGCCAAACGCAGTTTACAAGCGCAGACGACACGCCGCTGGCCCGGCCTTTTGCGCATCGCTTGAAGGGGGAGGGGGTTGCAATCTTGCACCTGGTTGCATATTACCCCATGGACTGGTTGTTTTATTCGCCACCTAGATGACCGGAAAAGAAACCGTGGTTGCCTCTCGCGCACCCTGAAGGCGCTGCAAGCAGCCGCCGGAGCTCGCGGGCCATGCGCTCGCGTGTTCCCTTTCATAAAAATTGACAGTGTACATGCTGCCGAAGCGCATACAGCATAGTGAGGTATGCATTGTGACCGTCATGTGCCTCCTGTGCATGTAAGGTGCAGTTTGGAGAGCCACTAAGTGTGTCAGAAACGGTGATTTAGTGAAACACTTAGCCTACCACTGTTCGTTATATCCACGTTAGTGTGACCGTGTACAGACGGAATGATATTTGTCTAGAGTGCCCAGCCGGCCGCTTCAGCTGCCGTTTTCTGCAGATATGTGCGAAGAACGACGCCGTAATGTTATCTAACATAGTCAAACTGCATGCTAGGTCCTTGTGCTACAAATCAAGCATGAATGGAAGTTTGTAGCTAACGTGAGGTTGCAGATGCGGACAACATTAGCATCCACAGCCACGTGCTCCGCCGCTCTAGACAAGTGTGATTCCGTCTGTACAAAGATGGTTCTGTGAGCAGAAACCCCTGCCAACGCTATTAGATGGACTACTTTGATGTGGAATATAACTAACCTGAAGATTACAATTCATGCATGATAAGTACGCTGCTTCATCATTACACATTTAAATTGCAATAATATTCAGTAACTGACAAAATTAGCTGCGCTCCATGCTTCTCATGACCTTATGGACATTGTTTCTTACAGCCAGTTGCTACGTTGACAAGTTTGGGGCAAGTTTCGTATTCAGCATATTGCTGGCTATTTCAGTGCTTTCTATCACTTATGATGTGCACTGTTTGCACAACTACTCCTTGTCGTTCAGTGTTGTTTTAATCCGTCGAGTACTTGAATGGGGCTGCAGTGGCAAATATCTTGCACAAAAGTGCCTCAGGCACACCTTTTCGTATGCGAACATTCTGCATAACGTGGTGTAAAGTGTTTACTTTAGTGTTCAGTGCTTTTCTGAACGAGATGTCAGTGTAAAAGGTGTACACAGGCTTGGGCATTATTGCCGAAATTTAATTGGTCCCATGCTGGCATTGGAGGCCAACTCAAAATTGCTGCTGGCTTCCTGTTTCCAAAAGTCAAGCTACAGATTACCTGGATAACTTGCGTTGTGACCTTCTTACCTTCTAATCCCGTTATTAACAAGCAGAGATAGCCTCTTTATGTATCCCAGTATGTTTTGATCCATTGTACTTTGGCTAACTGTGCAACTTTCCAATACGCACGCAAGAAAGAAGAAAAACACAACACGTGTCCGTGTTGTAAAGTTGCATTGTTACCAATGTACAGTGAATCAAAACCAATTTGCCCACCTTGCTGTCTTGGTCCAGCATGCTTTTATTTTCTGTTAATCGGTTCCTTGGTATAGCAAAGCTGGGAAAAGGTATGTTGCTCAGGTGCCGAATGGGCCTGGCCATTCTGCAGGTATTACACGCTGGACTGAGGTACCTTGTGAAAGTGTCATGGCTCAGCTGGTCCACAATATTGCAACCCGTCTCATATCCACTCGGCACACCGTGTACAATTGAAGCCGTGTACTGAAGCTTATAAGTGCAACACCTTAGCTGATAATCTATCTTGGTCGTAGGCATGTCTGAGGGTTCTCCATTAAGGGGGGCGAAGTTACTACAGACCCACCGCCCCAACACACACTTTCATATTGGTCGAGTCCTGAAGCCGACAAGCTTCATAGGGGGTGCAGAAATGAAAATTAAGCAGCGATGTTGTTCTCATAGCGGCCTGCCCTTGCTCTCTGACTTTCCCCTGGCATAGTTGGGAAGTGAACAGTTTTCGGAATGCAATATCAGGGGTCCTCAGCAGCCATTATATCATCAAAAACTTGCATGGCCACAACCCTGCACCTTAAACAATGACGGTACAGGTCAGACTGTGTAAAGGTATAGGGCAAACTTGGCAACCCCTGTTCAACGATTAGGGGAGGTGGCCACCCCCCTCCCCCGTGTGCATACACCTGTGACCATGGTAGCTTAGAGATCATAATCAGATAGAGAACTGCACTATTTTTATTATTTGGTGCCATTCAAAAGCATTCGTAAGGGAACCATTAGTGGTTAATGGGAATATGAGCAAAGACCTGGCACTCTTTAAAAAAGCTGTTCACTGCATTGCCCCACCGCAGTGGTCTAGTGTTTATGGTGTTCCACTGCTGGCTTGAGGACACACAATCGAATGCTATCCGTGGCAGCCGCATTTTTGATAGAGGTGAGAATGCTAGAGGTCCGTGTGCTTAGGTTTAGGTGCACATTGAAGAACTCTAGGTGGTAGAAATTTCCGCAGCCTTCCACTACTCATAATCATATCGTGGTTTTTGGGACATAAAACCCTGACTATTATTATTATGTTATGTTCCCCGTATCACACAAATGGTGCATTGTTTACACCAACAGAGCCTTTGTTTAGCGCATCTGCCACAATAATAGAGGGGGACAGCAGCTGTGTCTTAACGAGCTCTGTTAGCAGGCATTCGGCAGGGAACATGTCCTGAATCTCAGCTGCACAAGAGCATTTGCTTTTTTGCAACAGCACCTTTTTATCAACAGTAAAGTCCAACCACTGACCACAAAAACAGGTAAAAGAGCCAACGAGAGCTACCTTTTAAAAAAAAATTGAAATTACGGTTGTATTTTACTTTGGCCAAAAACAATTTTTTCTCCTTAAACAAAAAAAGTGTAAGTCAAATTAACTGCCTGATTTAATGCCAAGAGACATAAGTGGGTTAAAGCTATTTAAGAATGCTCCAAGGAAGTTTCACATTTCACGAAACAAAAACGATAAATAGACGATTATGATACTCCCCACTGAAATTCGATCACAGCTCCATGTTTGTTTTCATTTTGCAATATATTGTTCATCTATGGCACCATCTCGTAGCCTTGAGTCGCACACTGCTTTCCTTCTCAACCTTTCGCGTATGCGGTGCTGATCCACTCAGTTACGGCGAGGCACGCTGATGCTCGACATGGGAATTGGCGTCTAAGAGCTGTGTTCCAAAGAAAATCTGCGAAGCTCATATATTTGGGGAATAGATAAGGAAAGGCATGTGTCTTAGCTGTGAAACTTAGCTATCATAAAATTTCAGTAAAGAAGAAAATTTCCACGTCTATTCCTTTTTATGTTTTCCATTGACAATGGATACGACTTTATCCTACGAAGTACAGAACAATACTACCATTAGGGTTGAACTCGGGAAAAAGTCCAGCAGGGACACAAACAAATGCCATTTTTGTTCTTTGCATCGGCTCGGCACATGCAATATAGCCATCCTCATCACTGGCTGTTAACTGACTTCACGCCTTCATACAGTAGAACCTCATGCAGCATGCACTACAGTGCAGACATGACAAAATGCATTGCACGCCAGTATGCGATAGTTGAATGAACTTGTGGCAAGCCTGTAGCGGTTTGAGAGTCAGTACGTGGAATGAAAATGGAACTGTGGTTACAACAAGGTCGGCCTTCTGCTTTGAACAGCTGTTATGAAAGCGGACACGTGCTCATCATGGATCACTGTGGCCGAAACAGCATGACACTTAATGCGCAGGAAATGCAGTGCGATGCTTTCGCAGTTCTTGTAATTTTGAAGGAATGCAAGATGCTTTACTGTGCAAGTGTTTCAGATGCCATGGACACGTAGACAGAGGAAACATCTAGTCCTCTCTTCCAATGCTAAAATATTATCTGCAGTTGAATGACAGTGTCAGCAGTAGCACTTCTATTAAATCAATAGAAATGGTGCAGGAAAGCTTGACGACCAGGATGATAACGTTGCGATGATATTAACTTGCCAAAGTAGGCCAAGACCACAACGGCTTGAAAATTAGTGTATGATTGTTGATGCAGTGACAACAATGGGAGGATGAGCATGATATGACAGTGAGATGATATTTGCAAGGAAAAAATGGTTGCGCACAAACTATAGACAAGGATGCAGAATACACAGATGAGTGCAATCTGTGTCTTCTGATATTTATTAAATGCTGGCCATGGTAACGATGTCAAGAGGACAGTTACATGCCCATGGGTGCATGTATAGTAGGGATAGCATGGCAACGATGGTATGATGCGAGCCAGAGGATAAAACTGGAAAGGTGACAATGTAATGACCCTACTGGCATCGTAGGGGTGTCTTGACAGTGAAAGCTTTACAACGTTAAGACAAGTACAGTGGCATGACAGTGATGGCAATATCAGGATTAGATGAAAGTGGCATTATTACTAGTATTGAATGTGAATGCAAAGTTACGTTGAATGAATGCCAAAAGTGATATGACAATGGCAGCTTGGTGGAAATGCCGTGGCAATACAAGATGGCATGACAGTGACAGTGTGATGGTGGCAGCATGATGAAAACCAGGTAATGTGGTTGGAATGGCCACAATAGAATGACCACAGCAGCATCAAGATAATGGTACGGCAAAAAATTCGTGACAACGATGGCGGTGTCACAATTAAACAGCGGAAGCATGATTATGGCAGCGTGTCAGTGGTGGGAATCCTTACAGGATTTTTTTTTCCAACTAAAGAGCATTTAAAGGGGTGGTGCCACCAAATTTGTGGCTTGTGCGTTCTTTGCTGTAAGCGTTTCCTATAGCTCCAGGAAGCATGATACACGCACCAAGACTCATGTATTCTCGCTAAATAATTTAATATCGCCTCTCTATGTGGACAACTTTCGGTCTCGGTTTCTGGGCGCCGAGGTTGGGCAGTGTAGGGGGCTTGGTCACGTGACCACACAAGGCTGTGACGCACTAGCCAGGAAGCGATCGAAACTTGGTGAGTGATGCAGCAACCGACGCTTTGCCGGTACGTACGTTGCAGAGGTGGCGGAGGTCCGGAGGTCACTCGTGTCACTACAGCAGATCTGGTGTGACGTCACTACAACTTTCATTGCCCCTCCTATAGAGCTACGTCAATGTTGCTGGGCTAGCGATGGGTCTCAATTGGGAGAATGGGCATTTAGGTACGCTTTGGAAGTGAATTAAAATATATTCTAAACGTTTGCTGTGTCCGACCTTTCGTGTGGAGTGTCCTTGCATACAGAGGAAACCCACAACAGGCTTGTTATAGCCTCAAAATTTGATGGCACAACCCCTTTAAAGAGGCTAGATAGATAGATGCATTGTGGCTGAACTTGACTGAATATATTAATTCCGCGAATGCAAAATTATAATGGTTCACAAGCTAGTTTGCTCTTTGCAGCGCCAAGCAGTTTAGTGCAATCATATAATTCGTCCTGGTTATTAAAGGGCCTTACACCAGGTTGGGACATTACAAACAAACAAGTGTGGTGTATAGACCACTTGGTAGTGATTGTGTAGTGCCTGCATGCACGAAAATGATCAAAGTCTAAAACAGAATGCTGTGCACCCTTTTTGCAGAGTTCTGAGAGAGGGTGAAAGCTAATGCACTCGTATGCCTATATAACAGGCACCCGTTGACAGTCTTGAGTCTCTGTATGTGAACCAAGAAGCAAACTGTGGTGCCAAACCTGAGGGAAGAGTGCAACTGGGGGTGGCCTTCCTTGCTTTTCTTTATTTCTTTCTTCCTTTCTTCTCTTTCATTTTTTTCTATTTCTTTTTTCTCTCTCTATTTCTTTTCTTTCTCTCTCTTGCTATCTTTATTTCTCTTTCTTCCCTTTCTTTGTTTCTCTATACTTCTCTCTTTCTTTGTCTTTTCTGTGTATGTTTCTTTCTCTCTCTTTCTATATAGTTCTCTGTCTTTGCATCTTTTTATGTATTTAGTCCCTTTATTTCTCTCTATTTTTTCTCATTCTGTTTCTTTCTATCGCTTTCTTTTTCTCTCTCTTGCTTTCTCTCTCCCTTTCTTTCTCGTGCTCTGTTTTTCTCTCTCTCTTTCACATGTTTCACGCGCTCCACTTCGCCGAGCAGACTTTTCGTTTAACGCTTGCACTTGCTGTACTCGGTAGTGGGGCTTGTCCGATACCTGTGGCGTATACCCAGCTGTGGAGTTTTTTGCAACACCGCACAAACTATGGCGAGCTACAACAGCTGTTAAAAAGGAGGAACACATTACCTTTGGCATGGATCTTGCCAAGTCATGGCGGTTGCCGTCTGTTCCGTGTAGCGCAGAATCAATTAATTTACGAAAAATGAGTCCATGTGAAAAATTATCGGTGCTTATAATTGTGAACACACTGGCATTGTCTTTCTGGAGCCCAGGAAAGGTGCAAAGGCATACAACTCTCTAATGAGCAAGGACAGACAGAAATCAGGGCCTCAAAAAGTGTTTCTCTAGGGAATGTCTTAATTCGTACCAGGCCCGTAGCCATGGGGGGGGAGGGGCGAGGCGAAATTTTTATGATTCATGGTGTTTTACCAAAAATAAATATTGAAAATAGGCGTTTTTCTCAAATAGTTAAGGCTTTCAGAAAGTGCCCCCCCCCCCAAAAAAAAAAAAAATAAAAAAATTCCTGGCTACGGGCCTGATTCAGACACTTAGTAGAATTTCTTGAGGCACCTTTATTACTGTCTGCACATTTAGCACATAGGTGTACATAGGTTAATTGCCATTCTCTGACAGAGACATAGTGTGATGGAGGCTGGGACGAAAAGCCTCTCATCGTTGGCATTTGCAATGGGAAGTTCGGCATCACAAAAACTTCCTGTAACGCTAGCTATAAAAGCATTACTGGCTTGTAAAAGTCAGCATTTATATTTTCCATTACCTACGATGAATTGATATGTGCTCGCAAAAAAAAGGAATCTATGAATGTTGGCCAAGCCATCATAAATTAACTGTAGAGTTGCGAAATAGAGTTAACATACCAGGTTTTCCTTGTGGTATATACCTTCTACAGTAGTAAACCATGCCACACATACCTTTGCACTCGGGGTTATTTTTATAATGCCCATGCCTGTGTCTCCCTCTTTCTATTTTTTCAGTAGACCCTTTTCTGCTCTTCGCATTAGTCACAGCCAGATTCATACGGACATGTCTGTTTTTTATTGCACAAAATATCATCCGTCTTGTGTAGATTTACGTACACCCGTACAAATTTGACAGCAGATGTTGTGTGCAGATCGTTGGCATTTCGTGACTTCTAAATTGTCTGAAGCCCTTTCTTATAGGAATAGCTGCTCGTACTCTTTAAACGGCATCAATTTAATATTTCATTGATATTAGCCTACATGTGGGCTGTGATGAAAAACATGCATTGTCGATTGGACACATGGTTATGGCATTGTGTGTTGCATGTATTCACTCCGACTCGGCATCCTATTTGTTGCGGGCATGAAAATTGAAGATGAGCGAGCATTATTTGGTTTCAGCACTCAAAAATAAAGTCCTGCAGGGCCCCGAGTGGCTGTTTGATGTTGGTGTATCATCGACATTATGATCGTTATCATACAGGGAATCAAAAAGTGTCAGACGTAGTTACATAAGAGGTAGCTACAAAAATGACATTTTAAGTGCATTTTAACACGATGCTAGAAAAATTATATGTGTACGTATTAGGTTATTACTCTTCTACAAATACTAAACTGCTACTCTTGCCATAAGAAGAAATTTAGTATTCTGGGGAGTGCAAGTAGGAATGACGTGTGGAAGTGCTGCCTTGGAAGTTTGCGCAGCAGTTTGCTGTGATGTCATGGATTTTAACGCTGCCTGCTAGGACTTAATTCTTTGTCGTTAAAAATGGACTACACTGCGATCTAAAGAAGCTGCTGATAGAACATGGCAAATTTCAGGAACTTCTGAACTGAAGCAGCCCCAATATGAAAAAATAATTAAAAACTGTGTTGTCACGCTGAAGTGCAACTGCTGATGTACTGGCGCAGAGTTCAGCCTTGAACTTGAATCGTCATTTTTAAAGTTTGAACTTGACCATATTTTGAGCTTCAACCTTCATTTCTAGCCCTTATAATCAACTTATAATCATGAAATGAATCATAGTAGTTTTTAAACAATACTTTATTAGTCCAAACTGATCTAAGATCTTTGATAGGTGTGGATGCGTTTGATGAAGGAATAAGAAAGCACAGCTATATTGCTTTCACATGGAATAAAGCATACAGGCACTTAGCTACAGAGAAATACATGTTTGAGACTAATGTGCATCATGTTGAGTAAATTATGACTATATGCAAGTTTTGTTGTAAATATAGTAACCACATAAAACTAAATGTTTGGTTGATTTTTATATTCAACAGTTTAGCTTGTAGAATGTTGAAAACTTGCTAATTCTGCAGGTTTCATGAAATTTTTCTGCAGATCACCTCTTGATTTAGAACTCATAGTGATAAACCAGTTAGAAACAGCCTTCTATCTTGTTTGTAGATTTAGCCTTTCCTCGTGTCCACTTGAAACATGGCACATTTTGAAAAATGGTGACTATATTGGTATACAGAATGTTTTATGAAATCGTGTAATCATTTCACATGATTCCTCTGTAGAAGATCTTGGCATTTGTGATTTCATACGCCATGTTTTTTTTTTTTTTTGTCAAAGTATCTCTGAAAATGGACTCTTGAGTCCATCGGCTTTTCTCATTTCGCTGTTCTTTTCTTGTTATGCTTTCTTGTTATAATGCAAATGCATTGGTTTCTATGATGATCTGAAATCACTTCCTCTTATCTGGCGCAGCATAGCCTCAGCTGCTTTTGCGCCATAATAAACCGAATTAACTAACTTCCTCGTACGTTCCACTGTAAAGGAAAGAAGTGCCGATATTGGCCATTTGCTAGCTCCCATAGTTATAATGGGTGCCTCCGAGCAGTTCAACTGTTCTCATCTTAGTGCCTCATGATCTTTTAAACACAAGAATAGGAGCATTATGTGAGTTGGGGCATGATGCAATAAACTGGTGCAGGCTTCTTCTTTAGCTGTAAAGATAAGCTGCCATAAATGTTCACCACGAGAGCACAATTGTTGTTGCGGCACGTGGCAATGGACATTACACTCATACAAATGGCCTAATAAATTCGACATATCTTCCTAGCACAATTAAGATTCTATTATGACTATGTGCATCACAGTTTAAAGGCCTTTATGCAGTCTTTAAAAATTGTTAATGTACGATGCCATGGCCAGGTGACAGTTGCCAATCTCTAGTTCAATGAGCTTGCTTCTGATGGCTGTAATTCATGTCGTGCCATGCACTATGTCATGGAAACCTACATCAGGATGTGCTACTAAGCACCTGCATTGCCGCATTATGATAAGAACAGACGACATACTTAGGTCATGATAACAAGAGCAACGAAGCGCTCGCTCTATTATTTGTCTCCCCACCTTCCTGTTTTTCTTTGCATCTACTAGCTTCTCATGTGTGGCGTGTTTGTTCACAGCAAGCAAATCTCGCGTGGTGCTTGTGTCCACACTGCAGCAGCTTTATCTCTTGTCACGCTACGTTTGTCGATCAGGCGATGTGATGAGTGGGACATCCGTCATAGATGAGCGGAACTCGTGTATGCTGTTAGCATTTTTGCCTTCGCCCGTTGCAATTCTTCTTGGCAATGATTACTTGCATTGTCTCTTCCTCTTCTCTTGTGTTCGTGTTTGCACACTTTACCTTCTTTTATGATGAATTCTTGCCAACTAGCTCAACTTTGCGTAATTTTAAGTTACTGTACATTGCTGATGCAGTGAGAATTTAAACGTGCGTGTTTCACAGTCGGCCATAAATTAAAGAAAAAAGTAAAAACGTGACCTCTGTGCAATTTGTAAGCTCTGTGCTGGTGTTTATTTATTCCCCCTCTTTAGTGTAAACTGTGCTTTAAAAAAAAACTAGTAATGTTGTGGTACGGGAGTCATGCATATACATTTAGGGGAACATTAATTGACAGTCAGCGTCTCAAGTTTTGTACACTATGTGACCTGTGGTGGTTGCGCATTTCCAAGCAGCTTGTCACTGTAGCCAACAGAGCTGAACGTCAAATTCTTAAAGGGACACGAAATAGCAAAATGATTTTCCTCGTATTAGTAAACTACTCTTTCACGATACCAAAAACACCATGCTTGCTGTGAGAAGGCGCTTAGTAAGTGAGAAATCGCGCAAAAATAAAATGTGGGTGGCGACGCCACCTTGAAGTTTTCGCACCATTCACTGTGACATCACATATTTTGACGGCACCTGCTAGGGCCTGCGTGGTTCCTAAACGGTAAAAATGAAGTACACTGTCCTCTGAGGGGGCCATAGACTTAACATACCAAGTTTGAGGAAATTTTGTTGAGCCAATGGCACCAAAATACGATAAGTACACTTTGAAATCCGTGACGTCACGGGTGGAGATTATGGCGCGAAATTTAAAAATGAAACTTTGAACTTCATTTTCTCCTTTATTAATACACCTATGATCGTGAAATTAACGGCATTATAGTTCTGAAAGTGCAATTTATCAATCTAAACCGATTCATTGTTTCTCTTTAGTGTCCCTTTAACATTTACGTACTGGCAGATGCTGGAAATCCAAGCACTGGGCTGGGGAAATGTTCAGCATTTTCAGAGGTCTCACCGTCAGCAAAATTTTGGTAAATTACTGAGTTTTCTCTCTTGATGGTGACATTATTACTTGCAGAAATTAGCCTCTTTGTTTCTTTTCTACAGAAATGTACACTTGCAAGAAGCAAAGAACGTGTTTCAGAAGCTTGAACGGGAATGTTTCTTCTCCATAATTACCTGTCATGCATTTCAGCTGAATGACTCCGTCAAACTTATGCTTGCTTACGTGTGTGAACTGCCACGCTTCTATGTGTAATCAATTAATCTATTTCTTGAGCGCTACTCTCATGTAAAAGCCCTAGGAGCATTTTCCTTGTTACTGTGAATAGCAGCATTTTGCTGCTGATTTCAGCAGCACTGAGTTCGAGTGCTGGTCATGTTGCCTACATTCAGATGGGAGTGGTATACAGAAATTTTTGCACATGTTAAAAAAAAATCCCAGGTAATCAAAGCCTAAATAGGTCACTACGAAGTGTAGCTTTGCAAAATTAAGCACAGTAAGCGAATAAAGGCAATTTTCAATGCTAAAGAAATGATGCATGTTTTTTTTGTTTGTTCTTGTCTGTGCAGACCATGTGGAACCTGCCTGTCTTACTACTAGGCATCTCTAGCGCAATTGTTGCTGTCGTTCAGTGTGCTCCTCAGAAAGCAATCTCTGTCACATTGGACTCTAAATGGAGCAACACGCCTCTTCACCTAGAAGCCAGGTGAGTGGTCTAGACATTGTTTTTCATTCAAGCTCTTAGTCGACTGGCTCTGTACTACTGCCGGTCTCGCAAGGTCGTCTTTTTTTGGTCAGTCGGCCTCTTGCCTTATCTCCTTGACACTGTGTCGAGTGGATTAGGCAACGTGTTGCACTCCGGTGAGTTTACCATTGTACTTGATAAGCATAATATGAAATGGGGAAAAAAGAAAGGTCAAGTCCTCATGTCTTAAGCACTTGGGCTGATTTAGTGTTTTCTTTTTCTTAGGCAGCCAAGTGTTTTTCAGAAGACAGAAAAAAAATCTTAACAGAATGGTGATGGCAAGACTTGCCACTGCTCTCTTTTTAACTTTTTCTTACAGTTAATCTCGTAAATTGTTTTCTCCACACTTGCTTTATGTTTTAACTACTGACACTGTCCTTTGAAGAAGGGGTGCATTATAATTGTACATATTTTTATTAATTTTGAAGTTTTCCAGTTTTGCCTGTTGGAAGCATAGATAAGCATGGACCAGTTTTAAGTAATAATCTTTTGTTGCAATTCACTTGGTCATTGTGCAGTGTAAAACTTTACATTACTTTGAATTAAAAAAGAAGGTATGGCTTAAAAATTCACGTAGTGTTTTGCAAAAACGTACGTAAGGATGAGCATATGGAATGGCTCATGAATGCATCATTGTTGCCATTATCAATAAAAACGAATCGGGGCGGGAAGCCTTCTTTCCAAGCTGTTGTTCTGTTGTGATGCCGTCCTTAAACTCTCCGTGCATTGCATTTTAATGTAACCATGCGTGCATTTGTTTGATACAGAAGATTAGAAACAAGATGCATGCATTATTAGTGAGAGGTGGTTAGAGTGGATATCACTCCATCTGTGGCAAACAGTTGACCATGAATTGGTAACATACAGTGGACTCTCGGTAAACGGAACCTGAAGGGACCAGGAAAATGTGTTCCATTTAACAGGAGTTCCGTTTAGTGAGAGATGAACAGGGGTGCGGAATCCAAGTATGAAACCAATTATATTAGATGCAGTTGTTCCGTTTAAGCAGCAGTTCCGTTTAACAGATTTCCGTTTACTGAGAGTCTACTGTAGTGTCAACCATTTGGTCACTTGATTTGCCTGGTCTACGCCAAGGCACACATTATTACAGACGTTGAACTTCACAAAACAGAATATTTCTTGCAGTTTTAGAGGGGTATTCGTCTCTCTGAGGGTGAAAAGGACCGGTTGTGCGCTGTTCTTTTTGTCTCTCGTGATCATTGATAATTGCTTTGAATCAGAAAAGAAAGAAAAATGCAAGTGTGCTTGGTTTTTTTTTTTCCTCTTTTGTTTAGTGAATTCTTTGCCGAAGAAAGCAGCGACTACTTTTGGCGCTATGTGAATGACTTTCAACAACTGGACCCTGCTGCATTCTCTAACAGTAAGTCTTGTCATTCTTCGTTTTGCTCTGTACATGCGAAACGTTTCTACATGTCTGCAGTTTGAACATTGACAGATTTTGTTCACATTTTGTTCAGCATAATAGCTTGTTTGGGAAGTCTCGTTGAAAGGGTTTGAGTTGGATGATCTTGTACTTTTTTTGCACTTGTTTATGCGGGGCATGCACGAAGCTGCTTTAGAATTTGTCAGTTTATAGGGCATTATATTGGGGTGTTTTTTTTTTTTAGACAATACAGATTTTTTTTTAATGATGCCATTACAGTGACGCCCCTGTTGTTTTTGCAAACAAACTCGACACCGAGGCGGAAAAACTTTGCTGTACCTAAAGTTACATTCAAATGGGTAATTAACAAAAAGTTGTAAATAACTTTTTAATTATTAACTTGGGAGCAGTTGTTTATATGGAAAAGTTGTAGGACGTGGTAATTTATGGCATACTAATTTTTTTAAATCCCCAAAAGTACACAATTGAGATATTAACCACTGAAATTCAAGGCCCCGATCCAGGTGATATCGAAACTAAGTGTGCCGGGCTCACAGAAATGTGGCAGCTGTGTTACGTCAGACCGGAAGTTCACGTGACGAACTTTGAAAAAAGGCGCGTCGCGGCAGAATCTTGTCAGAAGTTGTCCGGGAATACCCATTCAAGCTGCTTATTATTTGCGTTTGGTGTGTAGTGCTTATTTGTTTGTTTGTTAAACTCTAAAGTACAAAGAACTCTTTCACTTGTCTGTGAGAAGTAGCACATCAGTGGCTGCCACCTAGTTTTACGCTGTACAGTGAAAAAAGAAGTAGAGATTGCGGTTTTATTTGGTACAGCGCGAAAGAATCGGATAAACGCTAGACACCAAACGCAAAGATTAAGTGGTTCAATTGGGTATAACAGATGGCTTGCCATTTTTCCTGATGAGATTCTGCTGCGACATGCCTTTTCTCAAAGTTCATCACATGAACGTCTGGTCTGATGTAATGCAGCTACTGCATTTTCTGCACGCCCGGCACACTCAGTTTCGATATCGTCCTGATCGGGGCATTCACTTTAAATGATTAATGTCTCAAACCACATGTGTTTTAGGGGGATTTTTAAAAATGGGTGTGCCATAAATTGGCACGTCCTACAGCTTTTACAAATAGAGAATTGCCCTCGAGTTAATGACGAAAAGTTAATTAATGAGTTTTTTGAATCACTCATTTCAACGTAACTTTAGGTGTGGCAAAGTTTTTCTGCCTTGGCGTAGAGTCTATATGCAAGGATGACAGGGCCGTGACTGTCATAGCATTTCGATAAAAAAATGTTTATTGTAAAAAAAAAAAAACACCCTCTATTTACATTGCCTACACTCGTGAGTACAAATGTTCATTATGTTGTGTAGCTTGATGAAATAGCGAGGAGTGGACAAAACAGGGACAGTGTGTGTGTTCCAACTGTGTACTGTTTCATGTTATGCCAAGAGCAGGGTACTCATAGTGAACAATAAGTAGCCAATTCACTTCAACTGTAGCCTGTTGATGCTCTTGCTATATGCCTATGTTCTTCTAGGCACGAAGACACGGTCATTTATGCAAACCCACGTGTAAGGGAGGTACGGCTGCTTACATGCATGTATGTGTTAAAGAGGGGGCTATATATATGTATATGTATTAATGATCACCAGGCAATGGGGGGCTGGACCCCCTAGAGGCCCCCCTAGAGGCCCCCCTAACTTTAATCTCTGTGTTGTGTGGCAAGGGAATGCAAGGTTTTCCAGATAAGCTATTTTGCCAGAAATTTGCTCTTAGAAGGCATTCTCCTAATACATGTTGCTACTACTCTTGAAGCAGATAACCAAGCACTCCCTCAATGCTGCTGGTGTTACATTGCGAGAACTTCATAAACAAAGGGAAGTGTCAAAGGAGAGTGAATGTTGTCAAAAATTGTCAGTCTTGCGAGGACAAGGTCAATGCTTTTTTTCACGCCCGCTTGCCACTTCCTCTGGCACTGGCGGGGGAGATGCCTGTTCGGGGCTCATTTGTGGCAGCTTCCTGCGCGTGGTTGCGTGCTTATCTTCGGTTTCATTTTCTCTCTGCTCAGAGGTTGTTTTGGAGGTCAAGGGTTTTTGAAACCGAAGGTTCATGTGGATGTGCAAATTTGTTTTGTGGTTTCTCTGGGCACAGCTTGCTGAGATTTTGTGTGGGAATTTGTTAGTGATCTAACGTTCTGTTTTTAACTCTTTAGACTTCTAAGTTGTAGATACACTCGTCTTACCTATTTGTACCAATATCGCAAGGGCAGACTCTACCTATGTGGCCACAATTGCTTTGCTTTTTTAATGAGTCACGCCTGTTAGTTGGTTCTGCCGATAACTGCTAGCTTTGCGCACTCATGCATATAATTTTGTAGTTTACACTTGTATTGTTGCACTGAGTTTAAAGGTTATCATTGCAGACATTCAGATACTTTCTGGAAAACTCGATGTCAGCATACTACTCAATTCTTACATCCTTAACACAAAGATAAACCATGCACTTCATTTTTTATATCTGTATGTATGTGTGTGTGATCATCACATGAAAACAAATTGAAAGTTAAGAAAATACGGGGGAAATTTCACACAATTTTTCAAAAAAGAGCTTTATTAGGGTTTGGACAAACCTGACGTACAGGCAGGGTGATATTTAAAAAAAATTCTGATAGTAAACGTAGAAGTGCAGCACACACTGTGTAATTTTTAAGTAGATAATTTTACCCACATGTATGCATGTTTTCATATGTGTATGTGCGAGGCTTACAAAAGCATGTGCTCTGAACAACCTTGCTTGGTTTAAGTGGACAGTGCTTTACTTTAAGTATGCTGTGTCTGGAAATGCTTATAGCACGTATCTTTCATGAATATATTAGAGGAACAGAGAAGTTGTTTGTCGTTTCTTAGTATCATGTTTTGCCAATTTACTAGCATGGCAGTCGCTCTAAGTATGTAAATTGAAGTGATAAAGTGATGTTTACTTCACAATGACACATTGAATACTGTAATAATTAGCAGCAATGAAAATTAGAAAAAGGAGCTACCCTCAAGTCGATTGAGCGGCACACTGCCTTACTTGTTTTCATAAACATGTGGCAGCGTTGTTCATTTATTGCCATCCAGCTTCAAAGTTGTCACCCCCAACAGCACAGCACCGTGCAGAAGCAATAGAAAGCTACTTGCCGGCTTTTTTATGTACATTTAATTCCAGTAAAACTAAAGAGGTGTCAACGAAAGGAGGGGTTTGGTAGCATGTGGCAGGTTTTGTTCTTTAGTTGTCAGTCGTCTAGCTTGTTTTGACGGTGCCTTATCGTCAGTGATGACGTTAGCCCAGTGTAGTTATGCCACGCCGCTGCAGCCTGCGCAGCTCGAACGCTTGTTTTTGCCCTAGTGGTCCTGGGACCTATTTTTCGGGCAGCTTCGGAGGGTGTTCATGTAACAGCGATACCCCATTGTTACTTTTTAACACCTGTGA
>NW_023615913.1:0-40001 GCF_013339695.2 Rhipicephalus sanguineus | reverse complement strand
ATGGGTGGAACGTAGTTTCCTCCTGTAGTTTGAGCTGAGCAGGCATTCTTGGGCACTGTGGGCTTGGTTACAGCCTTAGAGAGGTCCAGTGGCTGATGCACATCCGATGACGTACCTGCTTTGCCATGCACTGCAGACTGCTTAGCTGCGGAGAGTCCTTGCGGCTTGTTCGATGTGAGCAGCGAAGCTAGCCTGGCAGGTGACGCTCCCGGAGGAGGGAACATTCTCGCATGCACGCTCGGGTGGTCCAAGATTGAGTTGTGGTTGACAAAGCCTCTGCCGCCATTCTGACCAACAGACATGTTCACGTGGTGGAAGCTCTGCGGAGATTTTCTGCTCTCGAGAGGTTGTATTGCGGGAAATTCTATGGGGCTCCTCATCTTGCCTCTCAGCTTCGAAGTGTCCTGAATGAGTCGCCTTCGGTTGCGCGGTGCTTGGTAGGCTACGTAGTGACCAGGATTGGTGCTCTTACGAGAACGGCCTCCCGCTGAGTTGCATTCACGCGCACAAGTGTCCATCGTAAGCGAAAGCTCTTTGGAGATTGCATGATTGCCACTCGGTAAAAGGTCAGTGTTCGAATGACATGCAGTTGCGGTTGAACTGGCAGTGTTGGATGCAGGTTTGTGTAAAGCGCTCCTGAGTTGCAGGCCACCGCATATTGCCTGCTTGTCCACCTGGATCGCATGGTCCAGAGCAGCGGCTGAGGTATCGTATGTATCGGTGATGGGCGAATCTTTGGTTAAACTTGAGGCTACCTCCTGAGGCGAAGGCGCCTTAGGAAGCTCCACCTTTCGAACTACGAGTGGAGAAACGGGACTGGGAGGCAATGCGAAGACATCATGCTTTGGGTCACAGTCAGAGTCTACTACTGGGCACACTGCTTCCGCCTTTTGCACTGCACTGCCGGCATTGTCCGAGACGGGTAGGGCTGTCGGGGAATGTGTGTTGAAAACTGTCGTGCCCTCATCGGACTTGGCCAGAGGGCTCTGCGAGCGGCTGCTTGCATGCGCCGCCTTATCACCGCTGGGGGGCTTGCCCGTTGGTATCGGCGATAAGCCATCAGGTGTGACAGCGTGCGGCCGGTGCAACGAGATCTTGAGTTTCAGCGAGCCTTCCTCGAGCGTGCAGACGCCGTGGACATCTCCGCTGTTCGGTTGATGGTGCTCGTCGGCAGCACCGGTCGGCGCCGTCGCCGCCTTTTTGTGATGATGGTGGTGGTGGTGATGGTGCTGGGCGGTCGACTGCGCGCCGCTGCTCGGCAGGTCTCCGTCGGATTCGCAGCCGCGCAGGAAGTCGGGACCGCGAGCCCTCTTGACGCGCTCGCCGTCCTCGCTGCGTCGTCTCTTCAACGGAGCGCCGAGCAATGGCTGGGCCAGACCGCCGCCGTCTAGGGCATCGCCATTCTGCGCGTACATAGCGCCAGGGTGTTGCTGCTGCCCGTTCGCCAGCGCTGCGCACACGTGGTGCTCGTCGGCGTCGCACCTCCTTCGTGTTTCGCGGTCCCTGGGGTCTTCGGTGTCGTCCGAACGTAGCGAGGAGGCCACCAAGACTTCGCCGGCGACGAGCGGTTGATTGATAGGGCGCATACGTCGCGCCGCTGAACGCCAATTCGCAAATGTCACCCGCGAAGATCGGCGGCTGGCCGAGCGCGTCGACGCCGAATCGCTTCCTTCCCGAGTGTCGTGCGGGTTCCGCGGCCGCACACACAAACACAGAGGGCAAAGATGGATTCCTCGCCTACCTCGGGAGTCTCGCTGCAGAGCGGCGGTGTAGTTCGGCCGGCATGCCGTGTCACAGCCCGGGCAGAGCGGTTTTGTTTTGCCGCTGCCGTTCGGCCTCCGTCAGTCCGTCACTCGGCGGGTGCGCTGTATCGTCGACGTTCGCTGCTCGGTCGCGCAGTTCGGTGCACTCGACGCGCACTAGATGCTAGTTAGCACAACATGGCCCATTCCGGTGACAACATCTTCGTCGTCGCTGGGGCAGCCGCCGCGAGCACCCCCCGAAAAATTTGGTTTTTCTTTTCGTTCTCCCTCGTTCATTCTCTCCCGCGAATATGACACGGGTTTTTGGCACCGGGTGGCGCTGCGAACACCGGAAGCTTTATGACCGGAAACAAGCCCTCCATCTTTCTTTCTCACTTGCTCTCTAACGGGGGGAGGAGGCGCGGTGGCGAGGAGGAGAGGTAAAATTTCGGCCATCCGCTGCACAGCCGCCGATGAGGGATTCTTTCGCGCGCTGTCGTGCCTTCTCCGGCTTCTCGTCTCGCATTCCAACCAATCCGGCTCGTGAGGCGTTTTACTGCGCGTTCTTCGTGCAGTAAAAAAGAACCACCACGGGAGTTCCAGCAACGTAACTGCTGCTCGATCGCCGACTCGACTCTCTTTAACGAACGAAATTAGCGCTGACGCCGCGCGCGAGGAGTGGGAACATTTGCTTCTCCGTGCGTTAGATGTCGTCTCCCGCGCAGCGCACGATGTGTTCTTTACAATAGCACGACCAGACTTGCGGGAAATCTAACTGAATCGATTCGCTGGTGGCCGCATTCCTACGGGCCCGCGACACGAAAGTCCTCATTATTTGCGCAGATTTCTTAAGCGTACCTCTTTTTTGTAACGAAAGCAAGGCGCCACCCGTCGCAAGCTTTGTTACGCAGCCTTCGATCAAGTCGCGCGGAGCTTAACAGGGATATAAATTAGTCAACAACATTTTTGAGAATGCAATACGTTCTCTGTTGCGTGATTTACGTGACACGAGGGCGCATTAGGAATGTCGCGACGGCACGCACACATTCCCTGATGAAGCAACACCAAAACAATACGCCCCCAACCTCATTGCTTTTGGAGCCCGTCTCAAAAAGCAAGTCAATTTTTCAAATTGTATTTATTTCCAGCGAAACAATGATTTCAACTCATATACAAGGGGTGTTCAAACGACAAGGTACGAAACGACGCTGTGGGTATAAATGAAGAATTTATTCAAAGTATGCACTATGTTCCTGATCACAACGATCCCATTGATGAACGAGCCGAATGATCCCTTGTTCCCAGAAATCCTGTGGCCGTGACGAGACCCAGTCCTTCACGGCATCCTTCAGTTCGTCGTTCTAGGTGAAGCGCTTCCCTCTCAGGTGTTTTTTTCTTTTTTTTTCCAGGAACACTAACACATGGAAATCCCAGGCGATGAATGGTGGCCGGTTTAACACCTTCCGCTTTCAGAAATCGTTTAACGCCCCGTTACTCCTTAATCGTCGAATTTTTCAATGTGAACGTCATTCTCACACGCACCGCCGCGTCAATTGGACGGCGCTCTTTATGAGAGCCTCTGCTCTCTACTGCGCATGCGGGCGCCCCCGCATGCTCCGATCCGCGGCAGACTCCAATCGCATCCCTAGATGTCTCGCTACATTCTCCCATAGCGGCATAGGCATCTATGTAAGCGGTCACGTTGTTACGACGTTTCGTACCTTTCCATTTGAACACCCCTTGTACATTGTCGGTGTACACTTGCACTGCGGGAGAGAGAGAAATGAACATGCTTATTTTCTGTGCTGTTTGTAGTATTATTTGCGCCTTTTATTTAGATCGTTCATAGGGCTCTTCGTCGTCCTTTCATATATGAGCACCTGTGTGCCGCTTTCAAAATAATGAATGTCACGCCCCCCCCCCCCTCCCTGCCCTCTCCTGATCACCCTATGAATATAGCTGGTGCGGGTTATAGTAGCTCCGCGCTGGCATTTCTCTGCTGACTTTGCGTGGCAGACGCAAGAATCGATCGCCTCTTTTGGTTCTTTTCTCTTCGCGTTTCATCCTAATCTAATTACCCCGCGCTTCATCCTATTTTGCCTTTTCAAACTAGATCATTGCATAGAGAAAATGATGACTACAAGCTCAACCCCTCTTTTGAAACGAATTGCTTGTAGAGAGCATACGCAGGCGGTAGTTCATGCACATTTATTATTGTAGACGGTTGGTTGGGGGCTGTGTATCTTTGAGGAGAGGGAGAGGAGGAAAAGAAGAAGAGGACGAGCAGATGGTCAGGCACGATCTCCGAGTCGAGACCATTTTCGTGTAATCTCCTCGTGAAGCTCTCAGCGCAGCTAGATCTATACTGTTAGTGAGCCATATACAGTAACTCTATAACCTCAGCGGTGGTCGAGTGGTTAGAGCCTCCGGGAAGTACTGGGTTCGATTCCCAGTGCCGCCGTGTACCCACCGGTTTTGCATGTGGGGATACAAAGTACCCCGGCCTGGCCCTCGATGTTGTAGGTAGAGCACTGCACGGGCCGTGATTTTCGGCCCGGGCCCGGAACTCGTTCAAGGTTACCCGCCCGAGCCCGGCCCGGTGATTCAATACGCGACCCGAGCCCGGCCTGAACCCGAAAAAAATCACAGCATATCCACGGAGTGAGTGATGATGAGTGGGCGAAGCTGCGGAGGTTCATCGGTAAACCGTGAATCTTCCGTGAATTCTGCCCAGTACATCATCACCGACGTGAGATCGGGCGCGTTTATACTAAAGGTTCGATGAGTTATGACGACTTGCAGCTCACTTTAATTTTACATGTACGCTGTGAATTTTCATTGTTTAGAAAACCATTGCTTTAGAAAACATCTGGCGTCTTTCGTTAAGCAGCTGGCGTCTTTTCGTTTTGCTTTAGAAACATCTGGCGTTCTTCCGTTTTGCTTTTACAAAACATCTGGCGTCTTTCGTTGGTTTATTTCATCAATCAACGGCGTTTTGAACAAAATTTTTATTGTTTAATCACGCACAGGAGAAATCTCACCAGGCACTACCTTGGAGGTAAAGAATAGCTGCTAATGGGAATGAGAGACAGAAGAAGTCGGCTTTTAGCTACCGCTGCGAATTTTTTATTGTTCAACAACGCGCAGGAAAAATCTCCCACCGGCACCACCTTGGAGGTCAAAGCGTAAGACTGGTTACGCACTACGACTACGACTACGAGGGACGAACGGGTGCCGCCTTAAGGAGCTTCGCCCCTAAAAAACTTTCGCCTACCCAGCCCGGCCCGGCCCGACGGCAGATCAGGCCCGACAGAGGCCCGAGCCAATAATATAGGTGGTGTTGCCAGAACATAGAATCTCCAGCAAAGTGTTTTAAGTAACAAATATCTACGCTTTGTTGGCAAATATTTCGCTAACAATTCTACTTTAACGTACGGTAATTTCGTGTAAAAAGGTGCTCACGGTGGAAATAGTTGAGTGGACATACTGGGTACAATGAACGTTTGTTCGGCAATGGTAGAGTATAACTTTTTTATATTTTTTGCTAATGCAATGGGAATCATCAAGAGCGTTTTGTAGCAGATATTGCAGCGAGGAAAGTGATTTGCAGCATGAATCAAGTTTCGATAGGAAGTGCAATAAAAACAGAGGATACAGAGAAGACAACGCTCTCATTGCGCTCTTTACTGAAACTTAAAACATGATCTAACGACAAAGCCAATCATGCACCCTTCTGGATATGTAACACGTCTTCAGCATGGAGGCACCTTGTCACAGCAAGATGGAGGAAGAAATTAGCCAAGTTTATTACCTTGCTGTATGTACACTAACCTAGAAAAAAATTTATAACCAACCGTGTGCACCACGTGTACTCTTAGAGATACGTATAGGCAGCCGAAAGGACGAAAAAAGTATTTGTGGTAGCATTCTTTTCATATATCACACCACTGCTACTATATACACAGTCCATAAGTCTTTTGTGGCATATTTTATAGTTTAATTCTTCCTGTGTTATTCTGCTAAAAATCCGTTTATCTAGATATTCCGGCTTTTAGCACGCCATCCACCGTTGTGTTACATATCCTGCCACGCTAAAATGTCTCGCACTGCATGCGCTAGCCGCAGGGGGGCACATCTGCCTTGCGAAATGGGAAGGCGTAGGCAGTCGTTGTTCTTAACTTCCACCACTGGAGCAAATTTAGGATGTCTTTGTGGACATCTGCAGAATGAATGTAGCTGTACACCTTATCCCTTCATTTCCATCGTTCCCGTACATCGTGGAACTCTTCAGTATCACCCATAAAACTCCTCTTGAGGGCTTCTGCTTGCAGTTTTCAGCAGTGTATGTTATGCACGGCTTGCACCGCGCTCCGTATCTCCGTATCTTCCGTATCATAATACTCTACGCCTTCCTAACGATGTTGTACTGGTAGAAGGTGACCACTGCACTACGCGGGTAGGACTGGCAGGCGGTGGATGAAGCGATTTCGATCTATTTTTGGTGTTCGTTACAGCTTGGTAATAAAGGCGCGAATAAGCTTCTCGACGTTTACTCATTGGATGCCTATGGCTCGAGGTAAAGGGACATCACCCGGCAAGGAAATCGTAATTCTCTTTTTTCAAGCCTGATATTTCGTCAACCGAATATATTTTGCCTCACGCCTTATGCTGTTTGAACCTATGCTATTCCTGCACATTCCAACGGTGTTGTGGCAGTGTCATTTAACTCTCACACTATATCTGTATAGCGCAGGGGAACCAAACACGCGGCCCGTGGGCATCTCCCTATAGAGGCCCGCGGCCCGCACATGACCGTCTTCGTCCCAGTTTTTTATTGTCTTTATAAGTATGTTCTTAAGCTACACAGGCATGACAGGTCTAAAGTTTTTTGGTCGTGAGGCACCCCCTGCGGCCACCATGTGTTGATACCTAACCGTGAAACAAAACTCTGTATTTCAAAATAGGCCTCCTGATTTTAGTCATGCTGAAGATATGTATCGATACGTTGTTGGAATACTGCCGCCAAATACCTTTCAGAAACGACCCATATGTGACATATGGAAAAGCTCTTCTTTTAAATGGCAACGTTGGCTGACATTTGGTACGACCTAGCCCCTCAACCCCCCGGCGCGCTTTTAGCTGCGTTGCTGTCCTGGCCCTCGCGGGAGTAAGTTTTTCCTGAATTCGGCCTGTTATCTTAGGTAAGTTTGACACCTCTGATATAGCGGGAAAAGGCGAAAGTTCAAATGTTAACAAAGTGGGCACACCAAGCAGGCTGTGCCCGTCCATGTCGCGTCACATGACCACTGGGTGCCGTGACGAAGCCACGGAAAAAGAATGTCTCTGAATAGGAATTCTATGTAACGAGAGTCCGTGCAGTCGTTTCGTTTTAGTGTAGGGCTGGAAACTTCAGAAACGTTTCCTCGCCTTGGAGCTCTATGATCGCTCTTGCGATAAGTTACAGGTATATATTTATCATATTGCATTTATTACTGCGATTACAGAATAACATTTCGGATATGAAATCATAACGAATGCAAATAAAGCACAGAATAACGACATCTTAACTATATAAGCGCCTGGTATATCTACTTTTAGCTCGCCCGTTTAAGATAAATCAAGTAGCCCCATATGCAAGGAGCAAAAGAAGTTCAGTATACTTGTCTCTAATAAAATTTCTCTAAATGGCTTGCCCCACATAAAAAAAGCGTTTATTTCGATAGAAAATGTGAAATATATATGTACGTATGCACAACGTATGTGGAACAAACATGAAGGGGCACAAGAAAGAAAAAACAATTTCTCTATTATCAGTAAATTACTCTTTAGCAATTGCCCCGCCACGGTGGTCTAATGGTTATGGCGCTCGACTGCTGACCCGAAGGTCGCGGGATCGAATCCCGGCCGCGGCGGCTGCATTTTCGATGGAGGCGAAAATGTTTGAGGCCCGTGTACTTAGATTCACGTTAAAGAACCCCAGGTGGTCCAAATTTCCGGAGGCCTCCACTACGGCGTCTCTCATAATCATATCGTGGTTTTTGGGACGTTAAACCCCAGATATTATTATATTACTCTTTAGCAATTCCTAAATCACCACGCTCGGCGGTGCAAGACTCTCGGTAAGTGAGCAAACGCGCAAAAAGGTAAATGTAGAGTCACTAGAAAAATTTCAGAGTATCGCATCTGTTTTCCGCGCGCCGCCGCCGACGCGATTGGCTTGCTCGCGTCACGTGACCTCTCGCCGACATATCCCTTCCAAGCGCTTTGGGTGCAGGCGCGTTGAATGCAAAGCGCGGCCTGACATTTAGCAGTACCACGGTCCCTAGAAGTACTTCGTCGCTTTTTTAAACGCGTCATGCAGATGCCAGGAGTAGCTCACCAGTAACCGAACGTTGCTGGTGAGCTACTCGGGAATTTCGTATATTTTTGCATTCCGTGTGGAAAACATTAACGTCAAAGAGCGTCGTTGTACGTGGCTGCATAGTTGGCCGCGGAATGAATTCGCCCCCCTCGAAGAACACTCCTTTCTGCAGTGAACTACACAAATTTTGCTGGAAAAACTCTCATGCAACAGGACACTTCACCTTTTCGGTTCGCTATGTTCAGCGATATTGAAAACTACATACTACATACCTTTCTATTTGCTCGGCTGTTTATATCTCGATCTGTTGAACAGATTGTGCATGCATTTCGAGTTATAAGCGTGTCACGCACGAGAGCGAAATCGAAGACTTATTAAAATAATAACTTTTTACTGTATACCTTGAAGGCAATTGTCGCATGATCATTTGCCACTGCGCAAAACTGAAGCGTGGAACTCTGTTGATAAAATTAAGCGTATTTTATTAAAAAAAAAAACAATGTTGCTAATGCTGCATTGCGCCGAGCGTACCCTTACAATACTGTTTAGTGGGGGAGAAATGGTCACAGCAAGAAAAAAAAAAAGAAAAAAGGCTTATCCTCCCACGCATTGAGGGAATAGATTTCATGCGAGCCCTAGATCTATATACATACTGTGTTGCATTAGCATGCGCGTTAAAAGTTTTCGGGATGTGCTATTTCTGATCAAAATAACAAAGCACTGCGCCGAGGAAGTTTTAACAAGAGTGCATTACGAAAAAAAAAAAGTTGAAATTAAAAACACTGCAGAAGCCGAACCCCAGCTATTTTTTTTATTAAATGTGTTTAAGGAGAGGGTGCCTATACATGGCTCCGGCTACTCCTCTTCCCTTACTTATTAATTAGCGTCAAGAACTTATTAATAAAAGTAGACTCACTCAAGGCAATGTCCTTTTAAAAGGAACGTTCACACGCCATGCATAATGTCCACGTGATGACAACAATGTTCACATACAAGACACACAAGAATCGTTCGCACTTTGCCGAAGAGTTCAACTCACAGACAGTCCTTTGTAGAATGCGATCTCATCACACAAAAGTCACTGGGCATTGCCCACACTTTAAACACAGCTGTCTTGAATCACAAGAGGCAACGCGAAACGTGACCAGAAGTATCTCAACGTGAATCAATATCTCTCTGATACTCCCGACTCTTCTAAAAACTGTACTAGGGCGCGTGCAGCAGTGTTTTGAAGAGTTTCTGTTGGTCATGGACCCAATACTTTTGCTAATGATAGCGGCCGTCTGTCCATTCTGTTTAGTCTTTGTAAGAATTCTTTACGGGGAACAGCATAATTTTTGCAGTGTAGAAGGAGGTGTTCTATCTATACGCCCTGGCAACGCCAAAAAAAAAAAAAAACTTTGTCGGAACACAGCAAAATATTTGCAAATGCACTGCAACGTTGGGAATATTAAGGAGACAAAAAATAAGAAATGAAACAACTGAGCAGTGACGTCAATCATTTTTGATTTCCTATTTTCTACGTATCTGTTAGGAAATGACAATGTATTGGCAAAATAAGATGCACCTTACCTAACGCACGCCGATTCGCCCGTGCGTTCGGCTGCTGGCATTCCGAACCGAGAGAAATACTTGACGCACAACTTCCACTTACCGCACACACCACTTCTATTACAGATAACACCCAGCTCAACAGCAAGCACGGTGCGCAAGTAAGATATGCGTCACCGATCAGTCGAAGGACGCAATGCTGAATGTTCTCGATGTTCGATAATGTTCTCGAATGCGCTATGAAGTGACCCTGAACACCGACTGCAAAGCTGGCGCAAACGGTCAACATTCACCAAGTGTCGAAGTAAACGGCATCTCGCACGGTCATTACGCTAATGCAACTAGCTCCGGACCTTACGAACACACCCGGCCGTGAAACGAAAAGAGACCGATGAAACCACGAAGAGAGTTCGCGAGCACATGGCAACATTCGCCGCACGTTTCATTAGCTACACCGCTTACCGCGCAGTCGATTCATGATTGTCGATGACTCGAAATCACTTCTGATATCATTTTGAAGAAACATACACACACATATTGCAGTTACGCCGAGCGTAACACGGCATCAAGGCGAAAAGATCGGTCACTTCTCATACACACATACCAACGCGCCAGACGGTCCGGAAGGGAAATGGCCGCCACCGCCCAATGTTGCCCGCGTGCAGCCTACCTTTGCGGTACTCTGAAATTTTCCAGTGACTCTAGGTAAATGCGGGTGGCAACGCCCCCTTAAGGTTCGCGCAGCAGACACCGTGGCATCTTAGAGTGTGACGGCGTCTAATGGGTCCTACGTAGTTCCTAATAACTAAAAATGAAGTACATTGACCTCCTGAGGGGCCATAGACTTAACATACCAAGTCCCAGGAAACTTTATAGAGCCAATGTCCCCAAATACAACAAATACAGTTTGAAATAAGTGGCGTCACGCTCGGAGATTTCGGCGCGAAATTTAATTAATGGAATTTGGACCTTGATTTTCTCATCTGTATAATAAATTTATGATGGTGAAATGAATGACATTCGAGTTCTTAGACTTAACTTTACCAGTCTAAACCGATTCAGTGCTTCACTGTACTGTCCATTTAAGGACCCAGCAAAGTACAAGCCCGGCCCGACCCGAGCCCGCCACTTCAAACCCGGGCCCGGCCCTAAGCCCGGAGCTTCAGGCCCGAGCCCGGCCCGGGCCCGCCGTGAAAGCTACTTTACCCGGCCCGGCCCACGAGCCGCGCCGGGCCCGGGTTTTCGGGTAGGCCCGAGCCCGTGCAGTGCTCTAGTTGAAGGTGTATACTCGTTTTTCCGGAACGTGGTCTCGCCTGTCCTCTGTTTTCTTTCACTCCCACTTTTCAGCGCACACCCACGCATGCAAACATTATTTATGTGTTTTGAATGTTTGCGTGTGTGTGTTTTGTAATATGCGAGTTTGCCGAATTGCGCACAAAATATTTTAAAGGGACACTAAAGAGAAACAATGAATTGGTTTAGATTGATAAACTGTACTCTGAGAACTCTAATGTCGTTAATTTCACCATCGTAGATTTAATAGATGAGAAAATCAAGTTCAAAGTTTCATTTTTAAATTTCGCGCCGAAATCTCCGCGCGTGACGTCACGGATTTCAAAGTGTATTTATCGTATTTTGGGGCCATTCGCTCAACAAAATTTCCTCAAACTCTGTATGTTAAGTCTGTGACCCCCTCAGAGGACAATGTAGTTCATTTTTACCGATTCTACGCAGGATCTAGAAGGCGCTGTCAAAATATGTGACGTCACGGCGAATGGTGCGGAAACTTCAAGGTGGCGTCGCCACCCACATTTTGTTTTTGCGCGTTTTCTCGCTTACTAAGCATCTTCTCGCAGCAAGTGTAGTGTTTTTGGTATCGTGAAAGAGTAGTTTACTAATACGAGAAAAATCGTTTTGCTCTTTAGTGTCCCTTTAACGAGACGACGTTTCAAGGCTAGTTAAGATAGTCGTGTGGCAAAGATGATTACATGACGCAGGTTTACTTGACCGCACGTATATGCACTTCGGGATATCCATAACGCACGGGGTAGAGAGTTTAGATTACTCTGTATTACTACATATTTGTGTAAATATAAGTAAATATGAAGTATTGCTTCAACATAATGTCGATATGATATTTATAAGCTGTGATTTCTTTCTATTCCGTTTCCCGATGCCTCTCGAAGCATCAGCATATTCGCCCGGAACAGCGCTTGCAATAGCGGACAACTACGAACTACAACCCGCTGTGCATGTTGGTCTACATTGACAAGATATGCTTGAACTTTATCCGGTATTAAGATCTACGTAGGCTTTGATAACCGCACGCGCACGCGCACACACACACACACACACACACACACACACACACACACACACACACACACACACACACACACACACACACACACACACACACACACACACGCACACACACACGCACGCGCACACACACACACACACGCACACACACACACACACACACACACACACACACACACACACACACACACACACACACACACACACACACACACACACACACACACACACACACACACACACACACACACACTGGGTGCTAATTTGCGTTAACGCAATTCAAACCTCACTTTTTTACCTTTACGGCCGCAACTTTTCCCCTTCAGAGCATTACCATGTCTTATTACTGAATTGCTTAGAACATCGACGAACGTGTGGTCGGCTTATCATGCCACATAATATTGTGCATAAACTAGTATATAGCTGCCCCTACTTTCAATTGTCATTCTTCGCATCGATCCCGCCGGTCCGATCCTTTTTTTTCCGTGTGCAGTTGTCACTTTGAATAAACTTGATAGTTCTTTGCGATCACTTCCACTGTCTGGGAAGCAAGTGTCCCATTCTGTGTTTCGATGTTTCTTTTTCCTTCTTTTTTTTTCTTTTAACCACTTCTCCGATGTCTCAAACCCGATATAGCAGTATCTGTGAAATAAAAATACGGAATAAATTAGCGTACCGGCGCCCTCTCAGCTGTGGGGGTCATTAAATACGCTACTTCATAATTATCCCCCCCCTCCTTGTTGCCCATTGCGAGGTGAATTACGTTCCATTGAACGAGTGTCTCGTTCATTCATAGCGTTCATTCATGGCGATGGTCTCGTGCTGGTAGACTCGATGCCTTCAGGCAGTATTCGAGGGCTCATTGTTCAGCTGTCCACTCGTTCAAAGATCACGTACTTCGTGACGCCAGCAAGCAAAGAAGAGTGTTCCACACTCGCCGTCATGGCTACGAGTGGCGCTCATTAACACTCCCTGGTTTAAATGCACAGATACGCCCGAAAAGGTGGACGGAGGGAAACCCGCCCCCCTATCTCAATTGGTAAAGCGTCGGACGCATTATTCGAAGGCTGCAGGTTCGGTCCCTAACGCCGGCAAGTCTCTTTTCGTCCACTTTAATTTCTTCACATTTGTATCATAATTACTACAAATAACATCCCCTATACTTTCCTTGGCTTGATTGTCTGTTAGTTCTCATTCACGTTGTGTGTAACGGAGAAAAACGAGCCCTTATTCATAAAGAGCATGCGACACCGAGGGGAAGGCCAAGGTACCCCTCTCCCCATTATAGAAAAGCCGGTGGGTACGCGGCGGTACCAGAAATCGAGCCCAGTACCTCCCACTCGACCACCACTGCGGTCGTGGTTATTCGTATATCGAGGAGGTGCCCTCTCATTTCCTCTGTGTCTATTCGGACGAGGAAACCGGAAAAAAAAAGAAAGACGACGAAGACGGCGGAGAAGAACACCCATACAGGACAAGTGCTGGACTTATAACTAAATGTTTACTGAAGAAAGCCCACGCACCCACACACATGAACCAGCAGCGCATGCGCAAGTAGGCTATCTCAGCCGTGTCAAAGTTTCACATCTTACAGTACAAAGCCGTGAAACGTGTCAACGTGGTACAAACACCACATTTTCATGAAACACCAAAATATCAACACCACGTGCACTAGCTATCGAGAAACGCGAATTCTTTAACAGGAAAACTGAGGGATCACTCACATCACACTTTGCCCTCTTTTTTTTATTTCTTCCTTTGCCAGTGTCACTCACTGATGTGAAATCAGGGTCGCAGCCACAGCCTTTGCAGTGCAGAGGTAGGTTTCTAGCAGTGCCTGTGGGGAGAACGCTGCGGTGTTCACGCAGCCTGTCGTTCAAGCAGCGGTCTGTCTGACCGATGTAGACACGGTAGCATGACAAGGGAATTCGGTGCACTACCCAAACAGCACTTTTTGTGACGCTCATGTTGTCTGCACCTTGCAAACTCTCTAGGCTATGCAAGCGCATATAGCAACACGCAAAACTGATCCTAACAACATTTGTGGAAAGAAGCACGCCAATGTGTTCACAAGATGCACCAACTATAATATATATAATTGCAGAAAGCTACTCCTTAGGCACATGCGAAGAATATGATTTTTAGAAAAGAAGACACACGTCTAAAATAGAATGGTTCTTTGACGTTTCGGCGGTGGGACCTGCCTTCGTCAGAATAAGGATATTCTGACGAAGGCTGGTTCCACTACCGAAATGTTAAAAGTCATGCTATTTGCGACCTGTGGCTTGTTTTCCTCATATATATATATATATATATATATATATATATATATATATATATATATATATATATATATATATATATATATATATATATATATATATATCACATGGGTGCTACACGTGCATTAGGGTTTCGACGAGCGTTCGTTGAAACGATTTTTCTTTTTCCGGCTCGCACTGCGACGCGAACGAATCGCATATTGCGCGAGCGGCGGCTGCCGATCGATATTCGTCGTAAATGTTTCATATTTTCAGGCTCCTTTAATGGAACGGACAAATCGGTTGGGCTGCAGCTTAACGGCAGCATGCAGTAGCCGTAGCAGCAGCAGCCGCAGGTCGCGCTCGCACCCTCGCACCAACTGCCAGCCCAGTCGGCGACGTTGGAAGGGATATTGTCGACCTTGAGCGGTCCTCGCTTTTTTTCACGCAGCCTCGAGCTGGAGGGCTTGCTCGCGTGGCAAGCCCTGAAGGCGGCGCCAGAATGTATACACTGTACAGAATAATCGATCGCTTCAGGTACTACTAGCGGGCTAGTTTGTTGTGCATTACCTTTAGCATAGGCGTATATACGCAGGGTTCCCCACTATCAAGGGTGTGTGTGTGTGTGGTGGGGGGGGGGGGGGGGGGTTCTATCCCACCCATTCTCCCCACGTTGGTCGAGTCCAAAAAAATTAAAATGAAGTGATGACGTTCTCATAAAGGCCTGCCTTGAGTCCGTTGCCTTCCGCGAGTAAAGATGGGAAGCAAACCGCTGTTGGAACGCAACATCAGGGCCCTTCGGCAGCCTTTTTTTCCCCCTTTGTACATCCCCAGTCGCTGTGCAAGCAAGCGGTGGGGCGGTTTTTTTTTTTTTCTTTAACATTTCGCTGATAACGCGCCTGTGATATCGTCTGTGGACGTCTTGGGGCATCTTGTTTTAATCCATCAAGGCCATAGCCGGGGCTTAGTTCTGGGGCGGGAGGATTTATATACTCGTGCGGAATTTCTTGAAATTCCGTGCTTGAGGTTACATTTATTTATTTATTTATTTATTTATTTATTTATTTATTTACTTACTTATTCAAAGAAAAGCTGCGTGTCGAGAGGAGGAGGGGGGTAGGAGGGGTACATATACGGTTAGTTTAAATAAAGAAGGTTGTGAGTTTTGACTCTGAATGTGTAATCTACTATGCCTATGAGGCCAATTATATGACAACTCAATCGCGGCCGCATTTCGATGGGGGCGGTATGCGGACGCCAGTTCAGGGTACGTCTCTGCCCCATCAGAAAAAAAAAAAAAAAGTCAGAAGGTGCCCGGCTGCACTGGGGATCGAATCAGTAGCCTCCGTAGTCGAGGCGGACCAAGCGATGCCAGGGAGCTCGTGTTGAGAGATCTTTCCGAGCCTGACCACTTTTCGAAACGGGTCAGGTTTCCGCTCGTTCGTAGAAAATGTGCTCGCCGTTGAAAAGAAGAGAGCAGGGACAAACGGACAATGCGGTGTGCGGCTCGGCCATATGCAATGCGCTCCCCGCAGTGATGCATGGTCGAAGCACTTCGAGAAGCCTCGGCTTCTCTGTACATGCACTACCACAGAAAAAAAAAAAAAAAAGAAAGGGAAGCAGCTGAAAGCAGCGGGCAGCGCGGGAAAAGTGGCGGCGGACGCTCGGAGAATAGGCGTGGCGATTGTCTCGCTTTTCTTGGAAGCCCATCTCGCTCCCCGCATTTTTGTCCCGGAGCAAGTGACACGGCAAGATTACCTTCAGGAGATGCTCTCCGAAGAGATAAAGTTTAATGGAAACCTAAGCTGTAAGCACCGTAAGTGTTCATAGTTTGCTGTGCATACTAGAGTTAGGTAGCATATACAGTAACTGTAAAGTGCATACATATCTTCCGACTCATAATGAATGAAATTTTGAGGGCTCGCTTCTTTGTTTGAAACAACCTTAATGAAAACCAGCAGATAATGAAGCCAGGGAAGGTATAGGGGGCGTTAATTGTACTGTTCTAAGTGTATTGTAGCAATCGTGACATAGATGTGAAGAAAGTAAAGTGGACCGAAAGACAACTTGCCGCCGGCAGGGATCGAACCTGCAACCTTCGGATTACGCGCCCGATGCTCTTACCAATTCATCTACGGCGGAGGTGGTCGTTCCCGCGTCCACTTCATCGAGTATTTATGTGCATGCAAACCTGGGAGTCTTGGGTCTTAGTCAGCGCCTCTCTCAGCCATGGCGGAGAGTGTGGAATACTATTTCTTTGCCAGCTGTCGTAATCACGAAAGGCACAGCTCATCTTTGAACGGTACAACCAATGAGACGAACAGACAATAGATGTCTTGCATTGACGTCACTGAAACCGCCGTTTTGGAGCACCAGTACATGGGGGACGCGAAGTTTGCGATGTCACATTAACGTTATCAAGACATCGCACTCATATTCTTTGGTTATTTACCCTCAGAGGCGTTCCTGCCACGTCGTTATCACGCCGAAGCAGGTTAACCGCAACTTGCTTGTCATCAAAGCCGCCTTCGTAGAGTACGTTCTGAAGCTGTGTCCATGACTTCACGTCCAAGCTATCTGTAAGGCCAATGAAAGCATAAGGGACGCCAAGAGCGTCCGTGTACTTAGGTATAGGTGCACATTAGAGAACCCCAAGCAGCCGAAATTAATTGGGAATTAATCCCTCTACGGCGCGTCGCAGAAACATACCATGGTTTCGGCACGTAAAACCGAATTGTACGTTGCTTACAAGGATGATGGGCTGGGATCGTTGGGCCACCGTTCAGCATGAAATTTCGCAGTGCAGAAGCCTCGTGGGCTTTGTAACTCGCAACTTTCTCTGAGTGCGAAGTCGTTATTACTCGTATATTATCAAACCACCTTAACGCTAATTCCTATTTCGTCAATATCTCATCGTGCAAGGTCGTACCTTGCACGATGATTGCCGATTTTTCAGTGGCGCGAGCAAGGAGTGACACTCTTGTGCCTCTTACAAGCACTTCCGGTTTTCCGAATATCCAGACAATGTGTTTAAAAAAAATATAGCTAGCACGATACCGATGGGTCTGGTTTAAGTTAAGCCATATTGAATACTTATGATATCGGAGCGTAAGTTTTACTTAAAGGTAAGGGCCAATTAGCGCTCAGGTTAATTAATGAAAAATAATTGACTGAGTTCATTGAAAGAGCAGACGATTTTCTTGTGAACGGCTGGGACCTTGCGGCACCTGTCGGAGCAGATCTCAACCACGAGCTTTTTTTGTTTTTATTTTTGTTTTTTTTTTTAAGTTGCTTCTGATATCCACTTCGGACGCGTAATCTGAACGTTGTAGGTTCGGTCCCTACCGGCGGCAAGTTGTCTTTTCGTCCACTTTAATTTTTTTACATGTATGTTTAAATTACCGCGCTACAATTAAAAGACTACAAATATTGTCTCTTGGTTTTATTAAGTTGTGTCTAGCAAAGAAAACGAGCCCTCGATCTATTCGCCTTCCTTCGTTCAAGTTAACCCAAGAAATACACCAGTGCACGCGAACGCCGAGCTGCGTGTCCCACTACCACATACCTATGCCAAGTGTTTAGGGTTGCCTTCAATTTTTCCTCTGAACTTAATCTGCCTGGTCACTCTTTCGAGCGCATCCGGCTTTCAGAACACACGGGAGCGCGAACAGCGGGAGTCATATTTCATAAACAAGTTCAAAATCACTCTCCCACGGAATCAACGAGAGCCCCTGGGGGGCCGACGTGCCTCCGTGACCAATCGTAGCTCCCAGAAAGGAAATTTATTAATTAATTTATTTATTTATACACACGTGACTTCGGTCGCACGGGACGCTAAATAAACGATCGAGCGCGTGAAAATAGACGCAATCGGTGCTGCATGCATAAACCGGCTCGGGTTCTTCCATTCTTTTCTTTTTTTCTTCTTTTTCCCCTTGTATATATATATATATTTTATTCTTTTGTTTTTACTTCCGTTTGCCCATCTTCTAATGATTCCTTATTTGTTTATTTATTTGTTTATTTATTTAATTTCTAGTATTACTGATTATTTTTTTTTCCTGCATGAAAAAGAGGGGGGGGGGGTACTTTTCGCCTTGTATCGTGGCCAATGTTTTCCCAAAGCTGGAGCGGGTCGTATGTGTCTCTTCTCGTGTGTGTACGACCCGGCGCCGTGGGCTGACCGCCGAACCATCTGGACTTGGACTCCGTACGTGTGACGTGTAGAAGCGGCAGTTCTTCTCTTTTCCTTGGCCGCTTGCTCAGGCCTTCTTATCTGCCCTTCTCATCTGCCCTACGAAGACAATACAGGGATAACCCGCCTGCCTCCGGCGGCTCTCCGTCTTTCCCTCCGCTGTTCTTTCCCTCCCTAGTTTTGCAGCCGCTGACGAATGCCCCAGCAGCCGCTGTTGCTTCCTTCGTTATTTCCCTTTTTTCTTTCTTTTTTCTTTTGAAGTTGTCGTTTGGCCTCAAACTGGGTGGGCGGCCCTTGTGCTGCGGGTTGTGCCATATGTCATTTCATGTCCTCCGAAGAACGCTGGACCGCCAGCCGAAACTGTTAGGAGAAAATAAATATATATTAAGAAAACACTGTTTAGTATGGGAGGTTCGTGACATTTCGTCAACTTTGTCGATATCCAACTGTACTGACGACTGTGTAGTTTCTCACCAGTACGTTGCGATACAAACGGTGGAATGAGGCCTTTGTTGCCGGATCTCGCAAGTCGCTGTTCTCAGATCAGTTCAGTTAAGCCTGTTTCACATGCGAGCGACCGAGCGGCGCGGCCCGCGGCGATCGAGCGGCAGCAGGACGCTCGGGCGCGGCTTCGTTTCACATGCACCGCTTTTGCGCGGCGCGCGCCTCTGCGATGCGCAGTGATGGTTGTGGGAAGCGCCCGTTATCCGCGCGTTTCCTTTCTCCGGGCTCGCTTGTTTTGGTGCGCTTGGGTTGCAAGTTTCACCAGCCTTCTACTTCGGTGATCGATTTTCACGCGCCTAAACCTTGAATGATGAAAATGTGCAGTGTATCAGAGTGCAATTAAACAACTTCAGTATTCACGTTTATTTCTGTTCCAGCTTTCCTTTTTACCACGCAAGTCATGTTGCACGCACATACACTTGGCCATGGAAAAGCAAAAGAAAGAATTTGTTTTTGGGGTTTTAAGCTTTCACAGGGCTTTCGGTGGCTTTTGCTCTCGAATGCCGCAAGGCGTTGGTGCGCCGTATGGGCCGGCAACCGGATGCAAGCGGCCCAGTCGACGACATTGTGGGTTTGTGAAGGAGCTTGTCTCTTTTTTTTTTTTTTTTTGCCTATGGGCATTCTGCGGTAAAGAGGCGGCGGCATTTGTCGTCTTCGGGGTACGTGACCACTAAAAAAAAAAGAAAAAGAAAACAGTAAACTATTCGAACGTGCTGCACAAGAGTAGTAAAAAAAAAAACTGAAACATCTGCTGCGAACAAGTGCGGAGTGTCGTAGCTTCCCCCTGTCCGGCCCTATGTTGGTGGCACGATTAGATAAAAATACAAAAGAACAAAATGACACGTGCAAACGATTTGTCTGCTTTGATGGAAGCGCAGTAGAGAACAACAAAAGGAAAATAACGGCGTTTTCTACACTGCCAGCTCGTTACAGCAAATGTCGTCTGCTAGGAAACCGAGTCGGAGCGAGTTCCTCCCGGCGCGCGCGGCTGCTCTCGTCTCCATCCCTACAGTCACGTGGTCCCCGTGGCACAGCTCCCCCATTGGTTGACCTTGGGCAGACGCTCTAGACGCTCTGCCGCGAGCGAATTTTTCCAAATGGAGCGAAGATCGCAGCGTCCTTTGGTCGCCCTTAAAACCTGTGTTTGGGCTCCCGCGACGGCAGCCGCTCCGCTCTTGGAGCAAAATCGCTGCATGTGAAACAGGCTTTAAGCCTGTTTGGGGGAAGCGCCCGTTATCCAAAAATCGCTGCATGTGAAACAGGCTTAAAGCCTGTTTCACATGCAGCGATTTTGCTCCAAGAGCGGAGCGGCTGCCGTCGCGGAAGCCCAAAAACAGGTTTTTTAGAGCGACCAGTGGACGCGCGATCGAGATCGCCGGAGTTGGAAAAATTCGCTAGCGGCAGAGCGGCTGCCCAAGGTCACCCAATGGGAGAGCAGTGACGTGGGGAGCACGTGATTGCAGGGGCGGAGTCGAGGAGCGGGCGCGTGCGCCAGGAGGAACTCGGTTTCCTAGCAGACGACATTCGCTGTAACGAGCTGGCAGTGTAGAAACGCCGTTCTTTTCGTTTTGTTGTTCTGTACTGCGCTTCCATCAAAGCAGACAAATCGTTTGCACGTGTCATTTTGTTCTTTTGTATCTTTATCGAATCGTGGCACTAACACAAGTCCATACAGGGGGACCCTACGGCACTGCGCACTTGTTGGTCGCATGTTTCAGTTTTTTTTTTTTTTGCTACTCTGACCCAGCACGTTCGAATAGTTTACTGTTTTCTTTTTCTTTTTTTCAATGGTCACGTACCCCGAAGACGACAAATGCGAGCCCCCCAGACGACGACATTGTGGGTTTGCAATGGTTGCCGGCCCAGACGGCGCACCAACGCCTTGCGGCATTCGAGAGCAAAAGCCACCGAAAGCACTCTGAAAGCTTAAAACCACAAAAACCAATTTTTTTTTTTTTGCTTTTCCATGGCCAAGTGTATGAGCGTGCAAGAAGACTTGCGTGGTAAAAAAGGAAAGCTTGTAACAGAAATAAACGTGACTACTGAAGTTGTTTAATTGCACTCTGATACACTGCACATTTTCGTCATTCAAGGTTTAGGCGCGTGAAAATCGAGCACCGAAGTAGAAGGCTGGTGAAACTCGCAACGCAAGTGCACCAAAAGAAGCGAACTCGGAGAAAGGAAGGGGTATTCAGACGGGGGAGGAATGCTCGGGGGAGACGGGGGGGTTGCGTATCACGTGACCGCGACGTCACGGATTAGCGAGTGGGCGTGACCCCCCCGCGCCTCCTCGGAGGAGACGGGGACGTTTTCCCCGAAAGGACAAACGATCCCCATGCGGTGGGGGATGTGGCGGAATTTCGGGCTCTTGTTTGGCCACATTGTTGCACTTGCTCCTGCAGAGAGCGGCAGTGGGTGTCCAGTCTGCAGCTGGATGGTCGTGTGTACAGTGTCGTGTGCAGCTCGTCAAACGGGTGGTGCAAGCCACCAGAGTAGTCTAGTAACACTGGTCTCCCCCTCCGTTTGCCTCGTCCGTGTGAGTGGGGGGCATTTGTGGAGACTTCTCCTCGCGAGCTGACGTCACTAGGCTCCGCCTTTCCCCCCCGAGCATTTCTCCTCCGTCTGAATACCCCTTAACGGGTGCTTTCCACAACCATCACTGCGCATGGCAGGGGCGCGCGCCGCGCAAAAGCGGTGCATGTGAAACGAAGCCGCGTGCGAGCGTCCTGTCGCCGCTCAATCGCCGCGGGCCCCGCCGCTCAGTCGCTCGCATGTGAAACAGGCTTTAGACAACTAGACGACCGCCAATGCTTCTTTTGCATTACGTTGTTCCCTCTAGCAGTCATTCGAACATCGGTCCGTTTCACCAGTTTGCTGCCTGATGCTAGAATCGAATAAAAGAAGTGCTATTTGGCGACCAACGAAACATTTGGTTCGTTTTTTTTTTTTTTTGCAGGTTTGTTTTCTTGCAGGTTAGAGTTAAATTTTGCACCACTGATTACATGGCACATATCAGGAGATTTTTAAGCCAGAAAAAAGAAGTTAATTTCTCATACTTTTGCAGCCTCCTTGAGGCTGCAAATGTCAAACTGCAAATGTTAAATTGCAAATAAAGTGTTACACTGGCGCAGCCAGGCAACACCACCTAGATTAGCCAGGGCGGGGGTTGGGGTGAAGGTAACCCCCTCCCTACCCTGAAATGTTCAATTTTTGATCTGTTTGCACACATACAAACGCATGCACGAACACGCATAAAGAGTGGCTAACTCCACCCCCTCCCCGCCCCTCCCACCCGAAAAAAATTTCTGGCTACGCTACTGAAGTGTTATAGGAAAGACACATACTGTAATTGTTCAGCCTCTGGCTGTGAGTCAGAGAAAAAATTTTGACATTGCACAATCCAGAATACACAGCTGACTAAAATGGTTTTGTACACAGCAGTGTGGATGCAATACTACAAGCAAAACGAGATATTGCTGTCTTATAAATGGCATTACTTTTACACCAATTTTAACCAGAAGCACTTCCGGTAAGGTAGCCAACCGGAAGTGTTTCTGATTAACCTCCCTTCCTTCTCCTTTTCTGTTTTTCTTACTTCCTTAACTACTACTTGTTCTGAATGGCTCCGTCATATTCTAATTAGGTTATCCATGTCACAGTTAAGTATTAGTTTCTTACCAAAAAAGAAAAAAAGAAAAGGATCCTGCTTGGCTTGTTTAGTGTCACGCAGCAGTATTGTGATCAAACGGTTATCGGCATTTGAAAGCTTAGCATTTCGACAGAATAGCCTGTCTTGTTGGGTTAGTTAATGAGGACTTTCGATTAACGTGAGTGTTTGGGCGAGCTGGTAGTTCACCGTGAAGAAAATTTCAACAGCGCATGAATAAACACGAATGCACGAAAAGAGAGCTGACACGGACAAGCGGTGTCACAGCGCTTATCCGTGTCAGCTCTCTTTTCGTGCATTCGTGTTTGTACCCGCGCTGTTGAAATTTTCTTCAGGACTTTCGAATGAATACCCCCCCCCCCCCCCCAAATAAGAGAAGCGACAAAGTTGTTTGTCAAACATCAGGAACAATAAAACCATTTTTCGATTGTAGCCATTCTAATGTTTTAACAGCAACATTTGTGTTATACGTATAATTTTGAAGATAATATTTATTAAGCTTTCTACCTCCAGCTTCCAAGAGCTGCTGCTATCAGAAATTTAAGCAGAACTGTGAACGTCAACCCGTTTCCCTCCCCCGAAAGTTTTTAAATTTTCATGTGTATATATGCACGCACACATACAAACGCACGCACGAACATGCATAAAGTATTGTTGAACCCCCCTCCCCTGAAAAAAAATTTTCTGGCTACGCTACTGTCAATGCGCAATGATGTAATCATAAACAATCGTGAAGAGCACTGCAGGTATAAGTATGAGCCCTTTTCTCGGATTCATTAGATTGAATACCTATCGGACGTGGGAGAGTATAAAGCGTAAGAGAGAGAGAGAGAGAGAGAGAGAAGGGGATGAGGGAAAGGGGGTTCCGGGTAGGGTGTAGTGGTGTCGACGTGGCTGCACCGAACGGTGGCAACGTACAGGTGCAGCGTAAAAAAAAAGAAGAAAAAGACGCATGTGAGGGACCGATTTGCAGAGCGGGGAAAATGGCGACCGGCTGCCTCTCTCTTGTTGTTCCGAGCATACCATGAGGAGAGATGCGGTAGCTGCGGGGGCACGATATGCGGAAGGGCGTGGAGCTGACGGCAGAAAAAAAAAAGAAAAAAAAAACAGCCTACCCCTAGATTTCGCATTTGAAACACTATTATAGTCGCGCTTTCTGCTGCGCTTGTCAGGAGTCACTATTCCTAATTCTTCGTCGTGATGACAAACAGCGCATAAAGACGGAGGACAGGGTGAAAGGCAAACAGGACAGGCGCTGTCCCCCCCCCCCCCCTTTTTTTTTTCAACCGGACGTCTTTGAACATGGCTAACTGGTCAAACCCTTCCCTCGTCCTTTAGTTAAGCGAAGGTCCCGACAGCGTACGTCTCTGTGTCGTCAGATCCTTTGTTTTCTTTCTTTCTTTTTTTCGACGTTACATACCTTCATTTGTCAGCTCACGTTGGAATCTTTGCAGGTTTGTAGGGAGCGTTCGGACCTTCTTTCTGCGAACGAATTCTTGCGCACCGACTGTTGGAGATAAGCCATGAACCGCCGAACCGGGTGCTTCGGGAATAGTGAAGAATATAGTAAATGAATAAAATATAAACATGCGCTAATGTCTTAGAAAGCTCGCGTTCTCCTTCCTTTTTGCGGATTGATAGGAGTGGATGGGTTGGTTGACCCTGCAGGGAGTGCATCACAGAGGGCTTTTCATAAATGCGTCTCCGCTTTCCCCCTCCACTGTAAAGTAATAACGATAATAATTTAGAAGGAAAATAAGAGTAGCGGATTAACGCCATCAGCCAAAACAGCCAACATTATAGCCAGCCCTAAAGAGTGGATGGTAGCCTGAAAGTAAATACGGCGCTTGAAGTCAGGTGGCTAATTAGACGCTGCGCGTTTCCATATCCTGAACCACTGGCATTCCCGGAAGAAGGGGGGGGGGGGAGGTTGTTTGGCTACGCCCCTATCTATAGCGGACTAGAATTCTTCTAGTACACTATACCCCTGTCCTGTAGAGCGCGTTAGCGGAACTTCCGGTCGTCGTCACATGCGAGAGTCACGTGACCTGAGCAGAAACGTCCCGTTTGACGTTATTCGTACAGCGGCACTTCACTGTCGAACCTGGTACTGGCAGTAGTGATGGTGGCAACCTTGTGAAAACCGCGAAGCGTTGGCACGGCTTAGGCACGGCCGCTGGATAAAAGCACGGGCTTTTTCTTTTTATCCAGCGGCCGTGGCTTAGGTTGCTGCTTATACTGCCCCCCCCCCCCCTCAATTGACACGGGCCAACCACTGCCAAAATGGCGATACTTATAACGCCAGGCAGCACTTTCCCCATTCATTCACATTTTGGCGGTGGTAGGACGTGACGTTTCTTCTTCGGTCACGTGACTCCCGCGTATAACGGTGAGCGGAAGTTCGGCTACCGCGCTCTTTTAGGTGCGAATCGCCTGTGTACTAGAACACGGCCGCTACATAAAAATCTGTTTTTTTTTTTTTATGTAGCGGCCGTGACTAGAATAAGTACGCAATAGAAGCAGCCTATGTGCCCGGGCTATTGGCGTCTCCTGTGAGCCCGTCACGGTGTCTCCTGTCGTCGCCCGTCACGGTAAAGCAAGTTGCAATCAAGACGGCGCGCGTTCGCTCAGGAAAAGCTCGCGAGAACGCACGCTCGCCCGCGAGAGACAACGCCACGTGCGCTTCTCCGAGCGGGAAATAAGACGGCGCGTTGGCTCAGGAAAAGTTCTGTTTTCTGCGATGGAAGAGGGTGAGGAGGAGTGCAACGCCACCAGCTCAGCCGCTTTACTACATGGGTCTCGCATTTCGCCTCCATCGAAATGCGACCGCCGCGGCCGCGGGATCGAACCCGCTACCTTCGAGGCAACAGCCGAGCACCATAACCACTATCCTACCGCGGCGGACGAAGGAAGACATTGTATGCCATTGAAAAACAACAAAAGACGATAATGTACTCGGAGGATGTGCTCTTCTTGTGTAGCTCGCAAACGCATGCACTGATGGCTCCTATAGTGAGCATCGCCAGCTGGTCAGGTCAAGTCCGGTCGCCTTGCTTGGCGATGTATATATATGTAAACACGACTCAACGATTGAGCTGTCGTTTATCGAAGCGGAAGACTGCTTCCCGGCTAATTCATTTTCTCTTTGTTTCTCTCTCGCATATCCTACCGCGACACGATACACGAGACGGCGTGGAAACAGACGGCGTTGTCGTGCATTATATATGTGCCTCGAAGAAAATGGCGTTTCTTGAGTATACGAGCGACCGTATCCGACGGTCTTGCGGTATTCCTTGTCGGGAGTCAATGACAATTTGGGAGCACGGTATGACATAAACAGATCTCCTGCTTGATGATGAATTGTATAATTGTTGGGGTTTTACGTCTCAGAACCACGATAATGATTATGAGAGACGCCATATGTGGAGGGTTCTTTAAATTTTTACAAACTGCGATTCTTTAACGCGCGCCCAAATCTTCTAAGATGGGATATTGTGTAGATGCACCAACCGCGGTTACGGTCACGACTTAATATTACCGCAAAATATCGCAAGCTCTAACGCTTTCGTCTGTTTTCTATAGTTTTGCGAATCCAAGCGCCGTATATAGTGTGTATGTTGGGCAGTGTACTGTAATTTTATTTGAAGGAGGGGGCCGGGGTTGAGGGGGAGAATTAATGCTGATTTCAGGTCACTTCAGGTCAATTGTTAGTAGGAGCGCCATTACGATATGCACGTATCTCTAATTGTCTCCATATATCTCGCCAGTATAATGCAGTGCAGTAGTTGTAAAGCGCACGCACGCACGCACGCACACGCACGCACGCACACGCACGCGCACGCACACACACACACACACACACACACACACACACAGCGAAAGGTAATTATGGCAAAACTCCGAACAGCACTGACAACGACCGACCGGTTTTCTTGGACGCGAAGTCTATAGAGTTGCTACGTTAACCTACTGTGCTCATTTCCTCGCTCGATGTATACATAAGGTTAACCTTTTAAAATTTTTATTTATTTATTTATTTATTTATTTATTTATTTATTTATTTATTTATTTATTTATTGTAACTAAGTGCCGGCAATGCGACGTCACGGGTATCCAAAACTTTTTTTTTTTTCATTTCTAGGTCGTTCTTGTGCAGATGTTTTCAACTCGCTAAATTGAATCGTTGCTTCCTTTATCACGCCGTGCAACGGCGACCACGCGAAGCGTGTTTGGACGTATCTCAATGCCAGCGTTTGCGGGCTCATCCCCACTCGGAGTGATAACGCGCCGTTATCTCTGCACGCCCACACGAACAAAGCGAGTCTTTCATTTCACTCGCTAACAGCGTAGTGTCACGCTCATCGGCCGGGATTTTATACTCAGCATGGGCCGTTTATTGGCGCAGTGCATATAAAATGGACACAGCGTCGACGGGGTTGCTGTCATTTACAGATGGTGTTATAACCGCCGTGACAGCAGCGAACTTGCTCGGCTTGTTCAACGAGAAACGAGTGGTATGTTCTGATCTATACAAGTCTACTGCGCTAGGAAAAAAAAAAAAAGAAAAGAAAGCGTCTTTTTTAAGTTAATATAATATTAATTGTTGCTGTTTAACGTTCGAAAACCACGATATGATTATGAGGGACGCCGAGGTCTCCGGAAATTTCGACCACCCGGGATGCTTTAACGTGCACCTTATAGTCTATAAGTATACGGGCTTCAGGCATTTTCGCCTCCATCGAAAGTGCGGCCGCCTTGGCCGGGATTCGATCCCGCGACCTTCGGTTCTGCAGTCGAGCACCATAAGACCACCGTGGCGGGCTCTTCTTTTTTTTTCTTTTTTAAGAGTTGATTCAACGTACGGGACGTGTTGTTTTACGTGTTCCAATAGAGGTGGCGTGCTGCCTGTCCCGACTGATTTACAAAGCCTGTCCAGGTGGTACAGTGGTTACGTTGCTTGGGTGCTGACTCCAAAGTCGCGGTTTCGATCCTGACTGCGGCAGTCACATTTCGATGGAGACGAAATGCTAGAGGCCCGTGTATGCTGTGCAATGTCAGTTCATGTTAAAGGGGCACTAAAGGCAAATAACAATTTATGTCAGAGTGAAAGGTCAATGTGTGAAAACGTCTAAAACGTCAATAGTATCAACAGCAGTGCTCTAGTAATCGAGAAATTAAATGTAGGACACGATGTGCGCCACGAGTGGCACATTTTGGAAATGATCCCAATGACGTCAGAGAGTCCCGAGTACAGTTAACCACTAGTAATCAAACTAGTTGCAATAAAAAAAGGTCACAGTTTCGCCGCAAGGGCGAAGCAATAAATGCGATAGCAAGAAACTAATGCTATACGAAGTGAGGCTCGCCAGTGGATACTCTCAGTTTGAACAGCACTCCTGTTGAAAAGGCGGCCGAAGCAGCGAAGGAAACCAGCGTGCTTCAAGTGTCGAGCTGTGACACTTGATAGTTCGCGCTCATCTTCTGTTTGTTCGTTTAGCGGCGTCCCTTGAGCTCGAGTGACTTTCGTACGCTCCGTAACATGAGCGCGGACATGACGGTGAAAGCTCGAAACATCCCTCTTCCCCTCACCATGACAAAACCGCGCGAGCAGACAGCGGAAGGGCAAGGTTCTCCCTGCGCAAATATAAGAAGTGAGTGAGCGAGCTCGCCGACGACGACGACGACGACGACGACGACTTTTAAATGCGCCCGTCGCGCTCCTAGCGCCATCTCGCTGTTAATGAAGAAACGCTTATAAGCGCCTGCAGTCTCTGAGTCCGTCCAGCGGTAAAGGGTTTACGCCGTTAGCTACGTGGAGGATCTGCGTTTCGTGGCGTAGCGGTTAGCGCCACTCGCTGCGGAGCAAGAGGTCCGTGGTTCGATTCCGCGCTTCGGAAGCATTTTTCTGAATTATTTTTCTTTGGGTCTTTTATATATATATATATATACATACTTATACATATACGGTGCATGACGGCGGCGACGGTGACGGCAAAATCCAGCCGAGACTGTCCATATAATTGCTATCGCAATAAAAGAACCTTCCGTGCATCACAAGACGTAATAAAATGCTGCTTCTTAGTTTCTGTTTGATTCAACGAAAAAAGAACCTCTTGGCACTACCATGGGGAACGGCGCGAGTGCATGGTTCAAAAGTTCCGTTTTCGCCGAGCTGCGCGTCTCAGTGGTAGTTTCGGTATCGCGTACTGCTGCGTGTGCTTGGCCCTCGCTATTTTCGCCCTGTCGATACTCTACTTCTGCTGCTGCTGGCCAAGCTAAGCTCCGTTACATTGAACTATACAGTTTCGGAGTGGCCCGTGGCTGCGTCTTAGCAAGGTTGACGGCTGCTGTTGCGCAAGAAACCGTAGCTTCGGCAGCCGGGAAGTAAAGGCGGGCAACGTTGGGCACGGCAACAGCTACGTCAGAAGGTTCGTTCAGGCGGGTGATTTGAAGTGCGCTAACGCCGTGTGGACCACTAAAACGTGATTTTCTTTCAAAATAAGCATTTCCTTGGTACGAAACGAGCACTACGAGGTGTCTGCAGTGCTCTTGCAACAATCAGCGTCAGCTTAATATTTGCCTTTAGTGTCCGTTTAAAGAATACTAGGTGGTCGAAATTTCCGGAACTCTCCATTACGGCATGCCTCATAACCATATCGGTGTTTTTTCACGTAAGAGCCCAGATATTGAATTGATTTGTAAAAAAAAACTCGTTTATTGTAGCGAGACTGAATGAAACCAGTGCTGCTGTACAACAGCGTTTAGCCAACATTAACCGTCATATACAACATTACGTGGTGCTGATAGTGTGCGACTTTAATCAGGTCAGAAATCATTCTATACATCGTGAACATCATTATGCACCGTTACAGAAAGCAGGTGAAAGACACTGCCTGCAACATATTGAATATGAATGCGTAGGAAATGTGCTGAAACACCCGCCGATCTCACTTTGTGTCGTGCATACGGAGGCTATAGCCCATTGCCTGTCTTGCTTCGCGGGATATAGACGTCAGACTCTGGAGATGATGATGATGATGATTTGTGGCTTTGCCCTTTGTAGCGGGTGGACACATATGGTGTGTTCTAGCCTGGGTATGAAGAAAAAAAAGGAAAGAAAAAGAACGACAAAAAGAAAGAAAAAAAAGAACGAAGGCACGAAAGAGTTCACTTCTGGCACCACTTCCACCACTGTTGGAGCCTTGTCTTTGTGGTGGCAACGGCTTTTGCATTCCTGTCCGTCAGGGCCAGTGCCTGAGGGAGAGTAGTGGCCTCCGGTGGGCGGGGTGAGAGTTTTTGGCATTGCAGTACCAAGTGCTCCACTGTCTCTTGTTCTGCTCCACACGCTCTACATAAAGTTGAATCGATGTTCGGGTCAAAGCGGCTGCGATATGCCAGCGTGCGAAGCGCTCCCGCGCGCGCCTCGAACAGTAGCCCACTTCCACCACTGTTATCGTACAAAGATTCCGGGGCAATGGCTTCTTTGTATGTTCGGTACAGCTGGAGTGTACTCTTTTGCTGCAGCGACATTTGCCATTGTGCTCTCTCCTCTTCGCGTATCCGTTTCCGAACTGCCGCGGTAAACTTGCGCTCCGTGTTCTCGAGTGTTGAGCAGTCCAACATTCCGTACTTGCGTCGGAGAAAGTAGACTCTATTTAACCACTGCGTTCTGAGCCCCACGAAGTGCAGGTAGCGGAACATGCGACGGGCCCACCGGTGATCATTCATGAAGCGTAGGCGTCCTTCGTAAGCGATCTTGCTTGTGGCTTCCCTTGCCTCGAACGTTGACCAGCCTACGTCCCCCTGAATGGCCTCCACTGCGACCCTTCCATGGCAGCCTAGTGCCAAACGGCCCACCTCCCTTTGGCCTCGCTAGGCATGGGACATGGACCGACTTCCACAGCTCTCGCACCAATACACAGTTTCCAAGATGTGTGGCGCCACCTGTCGGAGAAGTATTGAGTAGTGCATAGACCGACTCTCTCGCACAGTTTGCTATGGGACCAGGTGCAACTAGCGAGTGCGAAACAATGATTGAGCTTAATATCGCGTGTGTTTGCGCATTTAGCACTCAGAACGAGAGCTGTGAATTGCTCTCCGCTAGTCGGACGCGCCACCGAACCGTTGTGAAGTGCTTGCTGGATCACTCGCCTGAACGACGGCAAAAACAGCAGCAGACGAGAGCCCTCCGCGCGCTACGAAGAAACTCCGCAAAAGACGCACTGTTGCGTTGTCAATTGCCACGGACGTAAAAAAATGAATAACAACGTTCAGTTTTACCGATTTCCATAGTTGTCGTACGAAGAAGAAAGGTGAGAGCGCTGGATACGGGCCGTTGCGAGCGTGTTGGGTAAGCGATCGACGTACCCACGTTCTCCACAGCCGGTGGCATGAATGTGTGGCTCTGCTGTTGTTTTGCGTAGCCCTGATGCAAAACCGTGGTAACCTTGACTATGAAGCTCAGCAGAGGCTCTGACCGCGGTGCTTGTCGTGTAACACGAAGTGAGCAGCTAGAGGCAGACTGGAGACGCGTGATACGCACACTGCGACGAGTTGGTCGTCACAACACAGCATCGCGGACATATGTAGTGCGTTTTGAAGGCTCAGAGTTCTGGTTCTAACTAGCTAACACCACGTGCGTCATACAAGTAAATCGCAGAATGTTGGTCGTGACTTCCTTCAGGTTTGTTTCGCCCGTGTCCTCCGCGGTTGCCGTAGCTATCTCGGAGGCCACGGTTTTGCCTTTGGGTACCCCGCGAAAGTGGACACGCACGTATCCCCATTTGCACTACATACAAACGGAAGACGGCCATCAAGAGACCATTTGAGGATGCGTAATAAAACACTCCAATGCACAGGAAGCGAGATATGAATGAAGGGAGAATGCAACTGAAAAGGCGAAAATCGCCGGAGCCATTCGCCCCTGATGAACCGAGTTTTGTACCACTGATCGTAAGATGCATAGCTAAGTAAATTGATCGTGTATGTAGATACTTTATCGCTGTGGCATACGTATATACCCGATTTTAACGCATTTAGGCTCTAGAGAACGGATGTCGGAGGGCTTGCCTCGAACTCGGTGTCGTGTGATGCTCGCTTGTACTTGCGAGTTGCAGCGCGCGGGAATAACTAAAACTTATTTTGCATTGTACTCGCAGTTCGCTTTGATCAGCTTCCTTTGTTTCTGAAGCGTGGATTGGCGGAAGAAGCTTTCCAGGTCCTTGATTTTCAGGAAACCGCGCCTCGACACCAACGAAAGAAAAGGGTTATATTGCGGCCTATGCACATTCGCTTGCGGGCGGCTCTCTTTGCACTACCCAGTTAGTGCCAGGGCTACGATAAGGGCGCTGGTGGCAGTGTTTTTCGCAGCGCCGCCTGGGCAGAGTCTGACGTCTATATGCGTGGCATAATGAATAATCTCTGGGGTTTTACGTGCCAAAACCACGATATGATTATGAGGCATGCCGTATAGTGGAGGGCTTCTGAAATATCGACCGTCTCGTGTTCTTTAACGTGCACTGACATGTCTGAGTACAGGAGCCTCGATAGCATTTCGCCTCCATCGAAATGCGACCGCCGCGACCAGGATTGAACCCGCAACTTTCAGGTCATCTGCTGAGCACCGTAATCACTGACTGTACCACCGCGGCGGACATATATGTGTGTCATTAAGCTTTCCGGTGTTCGCGCGTATGTTAAGTGAGCAAAATTGTGTGGCCTGTGATGCGAGCTCACGCACGCGTCTCGGCGTTATATACAAACGTCGTAGGCGTTCGCGCGCTCACCTTCCTTTGCACGAACGTCGTAAAACGCGATCGCGTAGCAGCTGTTGCTTCTGCAGCTTCTGCAACCGTCGCGCGCCACCGTATGTCGTGCGCGTGTCGGGCAGCACGGGCAGTGATACCGCACAAGATTCCCGTAATAGCCGCGTCCTTTTTTCAAACGTGCGCCGGGAGAAAATTTTTTCCTGCGAATGTACGGATCGTTTTCACAACGGCATCGTGATCGATATATCTTCGAGTACTAGTACGTCGAGAAGCTGCGTAAACATGAGGCGTGGCAACACGACAGGCGCCCCTTGTCACAAGCGAGAAATCGATATGAAAAAACAAAAAACAAAAACAAAAAAACCCCTCACAGTGTCCCTTACGCATTCGCCTAAGATGACTAGAAGGCGAAAGCCAGCTTCTTCTTTTTCCCCCTCAGTTGATCTTATTGATCGACGTCACGATGACGACATAATTACGTCACAGTTCTCGTGATGTATGACGTCATGATGACGTCATGGAGCCGCAATCATAGTTCGTGCTGACACCGCCGACGACGCGGTCACTTAATGAGTTTGATGGGGCATCTAAGGCTTTCGCCGTAATCATCCAGTGGAAAGAACGGTCTCCGTCAGAAAGTATGACGCGCATGATTGACACGTTGCACGACGTCACCGTGGTCGCCATGTCTGGGTACTAGCACAATGAGAAGCTGCATATACGACGTCACGTGAAGACTATCTCTAATGCTTGCGGATGTTTGAAATGGAGCTGTTAGAAAATGGTGGACTTTGCGCGCTGTCACCATCACTCGTAACCTGCATGAGTCGACACGATGCGCACGAACTATCTATAGATTTTTATCTATACCGTATATCAGGGGTCTCAAACACGCGGCCCGCGGGTCGCATGCGGCCCGCGGGTCGCGTACATATGTCAGACAGTCTTCGTCCCATATGTTTTTATGACTTTGTGGCTGTTCGTGACGTTGCTAAACGGTTCTCGCATTATTTTCTCGCCTATCTTGATTAATGACGCTTTGTTCGGGTAAACTACACAGACGTGACTGGTCTTAAGTTTTTGAGTCACGCCATGTGGTCACCTTGTGTTGAAACATATCCGCAGAACAAAAACTGTATACTTCAGTCCAGATTTTAGTCATTGTGGAGATAGGTATCGATATGTTTCTCGAATCTCTACGTCAAACCTCTTTCGGAAATGATTCATATACGTGAAATATGGGAAAGCCCTTCATTCCAACGGCAACGTACGTTAGATGACAATTCGTTCAAGCTACCCCTCCCCCCTCCTCCCCCGCGCGCTTTCAACTTTGCACTGTCCCGGTCCTTTGCGGGACTAAATTTCGTGACTGCGGCCCGGTAGCCGATGTGAGTTTGAGACCCCTGCCGTATATCGTGCGTGAAACTGTGATTTCATTCGCACTTCTCATGTTTTTGTTTGTTTTCTTACTTACTTTTCTTTTGGCGTTAAAGTTTTACCGATATGGCAAAAGGCAATGAACAGAATTGTCATTCTGTTCATTGCCTTTTGACACACACACACACACACACACACACCTATATATATATATATATATATATATATATATATATATATATATATATATATATATATATATATATATATATATATATATATATATACATATACATACACGATCACGTGCTACGTGACGCCTTTCTGGCGTCACGTAGCACGTGATCTTTTTACGAGCTGCCAGCTGACCAAGCTGGTTCCTGACGCTGCGCATATCAATGCACCGTTACGCTGTCGATTTCATGTTTGATTATCTTCGACCTGCTGACTTCCTCTCAAAACTCTGGCTCATATTCCCAAGTATTTTACATCGTATAAAAAGCTGTATGTACAGCAGTAAATCAAGGCGAATCGTACAGTCAGGCAAGCATGACTGAAAAGCAGTCAGAAGAGGTCAAGCGTTATTAGGTTCTGATCACTTTCCTCAGCCTTCCTTCTTCTACTACGGAGCCTTTTCCTCCTGTCTCCTCGTCTTTTGCAAAATAATATGTAAGCGGATACACTTGCACGCCGGCAAATCACTGCTGTTGAGTAGAGAGCGATCTCCCTCTCTTTCTCTCTCTCTCTCTCTCTCTCTCTCTCTCTCTCTTTGCGATTTATTTACAGTGTCCAGCGTTGAGGTGCGAAATGCCATATCTGTAGCCTCCATCCATTCAGCCATCCGTCTGTCCAATATTATTTTTCTACGCTATTCTCGTATATTAATAGACTTCTGAACACTTTCCAGGAATAAGTTTCTTGATGCCCCCCCTCCCCCCCCCAAAAAAAAAGAGAAATAAAAAAGAAACGAAGCTTTGCTCGTATTTATCACTGTGACCTCCGCACACTGCCTTCAAGGGACAGTAAAGAGCAAAACGATTTTTCTCGCATTAGTAAAGTAGTCTTCCACGATACCAAAAACACCACGCTTTCTGCGCGAAGACGCTTAATAAGCGAGAAAACGTGCAAAAAGAAAGTACAGATGGCGACGCCACCTTGAAAATTCCCGCACCATTTGCCGTGACGTCACATATTTTTGACGGCGCCCGCTTGGGCCTACGTAGCTCCTCGTCGGTTAAATCGAAGTACATATTCCTCTGAGGGGGCCAGAGACTTGACATAACGAGTTTGTGGAAATTTCGTCGAGCCAGTGGCGCCAAAATACGTTAAATGCTCTTTGAAGTCTTTTACGTCACGAATTGCAAAGTTCGGCGCGAAATTTAAAAATGAAACTTTGAACTTAGTGTTCTCCTCTAATAATAAACCTGGTGGTGAAATAAACTACACAAGAATTTTCCGAGCACACTTTATCAATCTAAACGAATTCATTGTTTCTCTTTAGTGTCCCTTTCAGGCTGCTAGCTAGGCGACTTTTGCGCGAATCAGCGCGGTGCGTTTTGAGGCAAGGAAACAGCAGGCCGTTCGGTTAGATCGTAGGCGGTACACTGATCGCAGCTGTTCAGCATACATACCCGTATGTGTAATCTACGACATAACGGCGAAATATACTGTGTGGACGAAATCCCTTCTGCGTAAATCTTCGGGTTCGTTCTTCATTTCTTCACACACGTCACTCCTGGGCTTCCCTTTTTTGTTGTTGCTGTTATAGTTTGCTTTGTCACTTGGCATAACGTCAGAATGAAATTAAATTAAGTAGTAGGCCCGGCTACGAAAGCAACCTGTCCGTGAGCCTTTTGTTTGCGCCGTTTCATTCAGTAGGTCGCGAATAGTCGCGCACATGGTTCTCGACGTGAAATTCCGATGCGCACGCACATGTATAAACGTCACAGTCCCTTTACGCAAAGCTAAGGAGCGCATAGGGGAAAGGATATATGAATGCTCTCGCAAGACTCGTCAAATTAACCCCCTCCCCCCGCCAGCCTTCAATGAACCGACGGTGTCATGTGATGACGTCATCAGGTTACATCGTGAAACGATGTCACAGTAACGTCTCACGATGTTGTCATTGATGACGTCACGACACGACGTCATGCGACTCAACTTTGGTACCGTTCGTGTTGTGAACGCCGGGTGCCGGATTTTTTTACTCATCAGGCGTACAAGGTTTTAGCCTTAATAAACTATCAGCGCAAACTATAAGCGGCTTTTGTTCGATGATATATTGGCCTCGAGATCGAACAGAGTCGACACCTAGCGGTGAGCGGCTGAAACTGCGTAGTGTGGCTCCTTGCGTCGTCTGCTAGGCACACCGTTTTCGCATGTGTGCGAATCTCATGCACGTACTCAGAGGGCAGCTTAGTCCACTGTGTTAGCAGAGTATCAAATGCTTGTACGTATGCCTACACGATATACGCAAGCATTTCGCCTTACGAGACTTGTATGCACTCTAATAAGTGAGTGCATGCACGTGTCGGTGGCGCTAGGTGTCATGATCCTACCTTCCATTCGCCGGAGTGATTTCAGTGTGGGTGCCACTTTGTCGTTCAAGCACATCACATAGTGCATTTAGCGCTATCCGAAACGAAAGAAGCACTAAATGTCGAGGTGTTAATGCAGAATTTTATTGACACTATCCCGTGGGATGTTGGCGATATCGAGACCGTTGTGATACCGCAAAGCGTCAATTAGCGTCTGCAAAGGCCGGTTAGCGGTTAAAAAGACCCCAGGCCACGCATTTTTATAGCGGTACACGAATTCGTGCAAACAAGAAAGCAGAGTGCACAAAGTTCTACTTCAACTAATTACGCAGAAATACAGGCTTTTTGTTCTGTAGCCGCTAGAGCAATAAGTAAATACCTAATGAGTTGAGTCGCGCAACACCATTTATATTGTAGTACAGACACAATACGAGCTAAGCACGTACAAATAATATCAGAAAAAACATCGAGCACAGTGCAAAACACGACTGTCGTGGAAGGCCAGCACACCATTGACAGATTGCGCTTCTCCCACACATAATAGGAACGTTAGGCCGGAGTTGTGCATTAATGTAGCAATGGAGGGCGTATACATCACCATTAGGCTGCATTCAACGCTCTTTATTTCAAACCGCTCACAGCGAAGCGCCGCTGTGCAGTTTCATGACTGCCCTCTCAACCTACTTGGTCACTTAGTGGCACAGGAGCAGAATATCTGTATACCTGGTTGTTTATTTTACATGGAGATGGCAGTGTGAGCACACATGAATGGCATCAGTTGCGAGGCATTTGAAAGCACTGAAGAGCAGCTCATGTTTTTAGTGTGAACATTGACCGCCGTGACTTGCTGCTTGTTCAGCAGTTATGGTCAATCATCAAAGTAAATGCACTATTAGCGTATTGCACATTGCTTACACTATCGGGGATGCAGATTATGAAATCTGACTTTTTTGATAATGCAACAAGCTGCTTGGGGAGTGTTAAAGGGACTGTCTACCGCTCTGAAAAATTTTTCTGATTGTGGTGAAAATGAGAAGATTGTTCGTCACATCGGCGGCAACGAGCATGCTTTTGCCCCATAAAAAAGGAATTATATTTTTAATTTGATGTTGAAAATCGTGAAAGAATGACCGCTAGCGTCACCCAATGGCGATGTGGTTCAATCCACTGGTAGGACAGGAAATCCTCGCAGGTAGGCTCATTTTGCTTAAAAGCAAACATGTATAACTTGAAATTGTATTTTACGCACTTGAGTCACCTTTCAGTTGCGTCAGAGAGTAATTTTTTGCCTTTTCTTTTCTCACGCATCCGAAAAGGTGCCCAGTGGTGCAGCTTGCGGCGCCGTTGCCGTCATCGATTTCTTCTGCTTCAACTCATGCACTTTGCCATGCAGCTCTCCGCGCTGGCCGTACTGTGCTGCTGTATTGTTGTTAGGATGTCTCACATGTGCTGCGCTGTGAAGGCACACATTTATCGCATCTTTTTGATGAATCGACTTGGCTTGGATTGCGGCAGCAGTGCTAAAAATAAATGCATAGACTGCGATTACAGCAAAACAAGTGTTCTGTAATCGTATAATAAGGCTTCGTTTAACCGCTAGCGCGCTGAAAACGACTGTTACATTCATTACAATAGTGTTCAGCGAAAATAAAGTAATCATACAGAAATCACATGTGCTTTCGGTTTTAATTTTTACCGGTACTACAATCGCCATGACGTCCACCAACCAGTGTTGTGAGCATGCTTCACGCCAATGGAAGAAGACCGAACGCAGATAAAAAAATTCTGTTTTAATAATTTCTACTCACTTTCCAGAGAAACCGCTGCAAGGTTAGACACTTCAGACGGTACGCTTTCTATTGTGGTACAAAACAGAAAAGCGATGAAGGACAGTAGACAGTCCCTTTAATTCTTCTGAACAAATGTGCATGAGACATCTCTTCCAAGTGTTCTTTGTTAAGCTCAAGTGAAAACTAGCAGAGCCGTGCGTTATGCAGATGAACGCGACCCGGTTCCTGTGGAGCTCTCACCTCTGCTCGGTGCACCACTACCAGAACACGCCATCATTTGTCGTGGCCGGAGTTGTGGGAATCCTGGTTATCCTCTTTTATGCTGGTGCTGGCACCATCATCACACCACTGAACACCGAACTAGTCCAACGTTAGTCACCTTTATTGTGTCTGTCACTGAACTTGCTCTCTGTTGGTGCTTATTTGTCTACTGCAGAATCGCGGAAAGTGGTTTTGCTGCAGTGCGCCGTATGCTTGCAGTCACTGCTAACTTTTGTTTGAATGCAAAATGAGTGCATCTGTTTGGGGTGTGAACAAACTTTTCTGTTTTACATGCCAAAGATTTGTTGCCAAATGATACTTTTTTCATGCTCGCACTGTAAATGTAAGAAGTGATTTTTGCAATCGTGTCACTCTTTTCTCATATATGTATTGCTTGTGAGCCAGATTGCATGGCATTTGGTTGAGAGCACTTGTAATATGTAAAAAATGTGTAATTTGCACGCTGACGGTACGAAGATAACAGGAGCAGCTACTCCTTATGGAACTGTGCATGTGGAAATCGCCTGAATAAAAGCTCTGTCACACAGCTTGGCAGGATTCAGTGACGCTGAATGGAGCCTGTTTGTGGGATGCCTCTATAACACAGAGTAACCAGTGCACCACAGCTTAATTTCTTGATACAATTAGTTTTTTAGTGATAGTTCCATAGCTGTAGCTTAGAAATTCTCTAATTAGGGCTGTAATTAGTGGACAACACAGGCATCTGTGTTGGCAACATTTGATGCTGAAAGCAAGTGGTTGGAGTAATTTTGGCAAGTTCTTTTTAATGTGTGAGAATGTTACTGAAACACAAGATTTAAAAAGGCCAGTGAAGGTAACAGCATGTACAGACTATGTCATTCGCTCAATCCAAAGCTTGGATAATTGTGTAATTGAGGCATTCATTCGTGCTACAATGCATGGCTGTTATCTTCACTACTTCTTGGCAACATCAATTGTATTGCACAGCAGCTAGCTAAACTAAAGCAGAAGCACATGTAACAAAGAGCTTTTGTGTAGATGCTATCTTAACTAGAATTCCACTGAGTACAGTTATTTTACAAAATGAACAGTAGAATAGTTTCCCTGTTTTAATGGAGTAAAACGTGTATGCATCCAAGTAACTATTGTGGCTGCTAAAGTATTTTGCGATCTGGAGGAGCCACTACATACTAGTTTGTGTACATTTTGTTCACCGAAGATGTTGCACAAAACAGTTGCTCGTTTATATAATTTTTGTATTCTTAATTTTGTTTATATGTTTTCATTCTTTCTCACTGCAGCCAAACGACTGTTAAGGCGACGATCACGTTACGGCTCTGCATCGCCTGGCAACTGCTCCCCACGAGCCGTGCGATCGTGACGCGCATTTTTGCAGTCTTCGCACTTGTTATGCTGTCCCTGTTATGCACACCCAGTGATATGTTATGCTCAGTTATTTAGGTTGTATTTATTGCTTTATGTCGCCCCATTTATAGATGCGCATCTGCTCCAAGCAGGATGAGAAGTTTTAGATAGGGTATATATACATTAAGGTACACTCAATGTGTTTACGGTATGTTACTTTTTCTACTAGTTTTTAATGTTGCACAATGTGCCTGTTTTATAGTTGCTTCTACACGCATGTTGAATGAAGAATGTTTGAAATCTAATAAATGTGTTGAAA